>NW_027043507.1:0-85031 GCF_036013475.1 Columba livia
GGGAGTTAAATTGGGAATGAGGCCTATGGGGGCTAAATTGGGCCTATGGGGCCTATGGGGGTTAAATTGGGCCTATGAGGCCTATGGGAGTTAAATTGGGCCTATAGGGCCTATGGGGGTTAAAATGGGACTATGAGGCCTATGGGTCTTAAATTAGGCCTATGAGGCCTATGAGAGTTAAATTGGGCCTATGAGGCCTATGGGAGTTAAATTGGGCCTATGTGGCCTATGGGAGTTAAATTGGGCCTATGGGGCCTATGGGAGTTAAATTGGGCCTGTGGGGCCTATAGGAGTTAAATTGGGCCTATGAGGCCTATGGGGGTTAAATTGGGCCTATGAGGCCTATGGGGGTTAAATTGGGCCTATGGGGCCTATGGGAGTTAAATTGGGCCTATGAGGCCTATAGGAGTTAAATTGGGCCTATGAGGCCTATGGGGGTTAAATTGGGCCTATGGGGCCTATGGGAGTTAAATTGGGCCTATGAGGTCTATAGGAGTAAAATTGGGCCTATGAGGCCTATGGGGGTTAAATTGGGCCTATGAGGCCTATGGGGTTAAATTGGGCCTATGGGCCTATGCAGCCTATGGGGCCTATGAGGCCTATGGGGATTAAATTGGGCCTATGAGGCCTATGGGGGTTAAATTGAGCCTATGGGGCCTATGGGAGTTAAACTGGGCCTGTGGGAGTTAAATTGGGCCTATGGGTCCTATGAGGCCTTTGGAGATAAACTGGGCCTATGGGGGTTAAATCGGGCCTATGAGGCCCATGGGAGTGAAATTGGGCCTATGAGGCCTATGGGAGTTAAATTGGGCCTATGGGGCCTATGAGGCCTATGGGGGTTAAATTGGGCCTACGGGAGTTAAATTGGGCCTATGGGGCCTATGGGGGTTAAATTGGGCCTGTGGGGCCTATGGGGGTTAAACTGGGACTATGAGGCCTATGGGAGTTAAATTGGGCCTATGGGGGTTGAATTGGGCCTGTTGGGCCTAGGAGGTTAAATTGGGGCTATGGGACCTATGGGGGTTATATTGGGCCTATGAGGCCTATAGGAGTTAAATTGGGCCTATGAGGCCTATGGGGGTTAAATTGGGCCTGTGAGGCCTATAGGAGTTAAATTGGGCCTATGAGGCCTATGGGGGTTAAACTGGGCCTGTGGGGCCTATGGGTGTTAAATTGGGCCTATGGGGCCTATGGGGGTTAAATTGGACCTATGGGGCCTATGGGATTTAAATTGGGCCTGTGGGGCCTATGGGAGTTAAATTGGGCCTATGAGGCCTATGGGGGTTAAATTGGGCCTATGAGGCCTATGGGAGTTAAATTGGGCCTATGAGGCCTATAGGAGTTAAATTGGGCCTATGAGGCCTATGGGGGTTAAATTGGCTATGGGGCCTATGGGAGTGCTATGGAGTTAAATTGGGCCTATGAGGCCTATAGGAGTAAAATTGGGCCTATGAGGCCTATGGGGGTTAAATTGGGCCTATGAGGCCTATGGGGGTTAAATTGGGCCTGTGGGGCCTATGGGGGTTAAATTGGGCCTGTGGGGCCTATAGGAGTTAAATTGGGCCTATGAGGCCTATGGGGGTTAAATTGAGCCTATGGGGCCTATGGGAGTTAAACTGGGCCTGTGGGAGTTAAATTGGGCCTATGGGGCCTATGAGGCCTATGGGAGTTAAACTGGGCCTATGGGGGTTAAATTGGGCCTATGGGGCCTATAGGAGTTAAATTGGATTTATGAGGCCTATGGGAGTTAAATTGGGCCTATGGGCCTATGAGGCCTATGGAGTTAGACTGGGCCTGTGGGGGCCTATAGGGGTTAAATTGGGTCTATGGGAGTTAAATTGGGCCTATGGGAGTTAAATTGGGCCTATGAGGCCTATGAGAGTTAAATTGGGCCTGTGGGGCCTATGGGGGTTAAATTGGGCCTATGAGGCCTATGGGGGTTAAATTGGGCCTATGAGGCCTATGGGGGTTAAATTGGGCCTGTGGGGCCTATAGGAGTTAAATTGGGCCTATGAGGCCTATGGGGGTTAAATTGAGCCTATGGAGCCTATGGGAGTTAAACTGGGCCTGTGGGAGTTAAATTGGGCCTATGGGGCCTATGAGGCCTATGGAAGTTAAACTGGGCCTATGGGGGTTAAATTGGGCCTATGGGGGTTAAATTGGGCCTATGGGGCCTATGAGGCCTATGGGAGTTAAACTGGGCCTATGGGGGTTAAATTGGGCCTATGGGGCCTATAGGAGTTAAATTGGATTTATGAGGCCTATGGCAGTTAAATTGGGCCTATGGGGCCTATGAGGCCTATGAGAGTTAGACTGGGCCTGTGGGGCCTATAGGGGTTAAATTGGGTCTATGGGAGTTAAATTAGGTCTATGGAGTTAAATTGGGCCTATGGGGGTTGAATTGGGCCTGTGGGGCCTATGGGAGTTAAATTGGGAATGAGGCCTATGGGAGTTTAATTGGGCCTATGGGGCCTATGCGGCCTATGGGGCCTATGAGGCCTATGGGGGTTAAATTGGCCTATGGGGCCTATGGGGGTTAAATTGGGCCTATGAGGCCTGTGGGAGTTAAATTGGGCTCTATGGGGCCTATAGGAGTTAAATTGGGCCTATGGGGGTTAAATTGGGCCTATGGGGGTTAAATTGGGCCTGTGAGGCCTATGGGGCCTATGGGGGTTCAATTGGGCCTATGAGGCCTATGGGAGTTAAATTGGGCCTATGGGGGTTAAATTGGGCCTATGAGGCCTATGGGGGTTAAATTGAGCCTATGGGGCCTATGGGAGTTAAACTGGGCCTGTGGGAGTTAAATTGGGCCTATGGGGCCTATGAGGCCTATGGGGGCTAAATTGGGCCTATGCGGCCTATGGGGCCTATGAGGCCTATGGAGGTTAAATTGGGCCTATGGGGCCTATGGGGGTTAAATTGGGCCTGTGGGGCCTATGGGGGTTAAGTTGGGCTATGAGGCCTGTGGAATTAAATTGGGCCTATGAGGCCTATTGGGGTTAAATTGAGCCTATGGGGCCTATGGGGGTTAAATTGGGCCTGTGGGGCCTATGAGGCCTATGGGAGTTAAACTGGGCCTATGTGGCCTATAGGAGTTAAATTGGGCCTATGGGGTTTGAATTGGGCCTGTGGGGCCTATGGGGGTTAAATTGGGCCTATGAGGCCTGTGGGGGTTAAATTGGGCCTATGGGGCCTATGAGGCCTATGGGAGTTAGACTGGGCCTGTGGGGCCTATAGGGGTTAAATTGGGTCTATGGGAGTTAAATTGGGCCTATGGGGGTTAAATTGGGCCTGTGGGGCCTATGGGGGCTAAATTGGGCCTATGAGGCCTATGGGGGTTAAATTTGGCCTATGGGGCCTATGGGGGCTAAATTGGGCCTATGAGGCATATGGGGGTTAAATTGGGCCTATGAGGCCTATGGGGGTTGAACTGGGCCTGTGGGGCCTATAGGAGTTAAATTGGGCCTATGGAGGTTAAATTTGGCCTATGGGGGTTCAATTGGGTCTATGAGGCCTATGGGAGTTAAATTGGACCTATGGGAGTTAAATTGGGCCTATAGGGCCTATGGGGGTTAAAATGGACTATGAGGCCTATGGGTCTTAAATTAGGCCTATGAGGCCTATGAGAGTTAAATTGGGCCTATGAGGCCTATGGGAGTTAAATTGGGCCTATGTGGCCTATGGGAGTTAAATTGGGCTTATGGGGCCTATGGGAGTTAATTGGGCCTATGAGGCCTATGAGAATTAAATTGGGCCTATGAGGCCTATGGGAGTTAAATTGGGCCTATGGGGCCTATGGGAGTTAAATTGGGCCTATGAGGTCTATAGGAGTAAAATTGGGCCTATGAGGCCTATGGGGGTTAAATTGAGCCTATGGGGCCTATGGGAGTTAAACTGGGCCTGTGGGAGTTAAATTGGGCCTATGGGTCCTATGAGGCCTATGGGGGTTAAATTGGGCCTACGGGAGTTAAATTGGGCCTATGGGGCCTATGGGGGTTAAATTGGGCCTATGGGGCCTATAGGAGTTAAATTGGATTTATGAGGCCTATGGGAGTTAAATTGGGCCTATGGGGCCTATGAGGCCTATGGGGTTAAATTGGGCCTATGGGGCCTATGGGGGTTAAATTGGGCCTGTGGCGCCTATGGGGGTTAAACTGGGACTATGAGGCCTATGGGGGTTAAATTGGGCCTATGAGGCCTATAGGAGTTAAATTGGGCCTATGAGGCCTATGGGGGTTAAATTGGGCCTATGGGGCCTATGGGAGTTAAATTGGGCCTATGAGGCCTATGGGAGTTAAATTGGGCCTATGAGGCCTATGGGGGTTAAATTGAGCCTATGGGGCCTATGGGAGTTAAATTGGGCCTATGGGGCCTATGGGAGTTAAATTGGGCCTATGAGGCCTATGGGAGTTAAATTGGGCCTATGAGGCCTATGGGGGTTAAATTGGGCCTATGGGGCCTATGGGAGTTAAATTGGACCTATGAGGCCTATGGGAGTTAAATTGGGCCTATGAGGCCTATGGGGGTTAAATTGGGCCTGTGGGGCCTATGGGGGTTAAATTGGGCCTGTGGGGCCTATAGGAGTTAAATTGGGCCTATGAGGCCTATGGGGGTTAAATTGAGCCTATGGGGCCTATGGGAGTTAAACTGGGCCTGTGGGAGTTAAATTGGGCCTATGGGGCCTATGAGGCCTATGGGAGTTAAACTGGGCCTATGTGGGTTAAATTGGGCCTATGGGGCCTATAGGAGTTAAATTGGATTTATGAGGCCTATGGGAGTTAAATTGGGCCTATGGGGCCTATGAGGCCTATGGGAGTTAGACTGGGCCTGTGGGGCCTATAGGGGTTAAATTGGGTCTATGGGAGTTAAATTGGGCCTATGGGAGTTAAATTGGGCCTATGAGGCCTATGAGAGTTAAATTGGGCCTGTGGGGCCTATGGGGGTTAAATTGGGCCTATGAGGCCTATGGGGGTTAAATTGGGCCTGTGGGGCCTATGGGGGTTAAATTGGGCCTGTGGGGCCTATAGAAGTTAAAATGGGCCTATGAGGCCTATGGGGGTTAAATTGAGCCTATGGAGCCTATGGGAGTTAAACTGGGCCTGTGGGAGTTAAATTGGGCCTATGTGGCCTATGAGGCCTATGGAAGTTAAACTGGGCCTATGGGGGTTAAATTGGGCCTATGGGGGTTAAATTGGGCCTATGGGGCCTATGAGGCCTATGGGAGTTAAACTGGGCCTATTGGGGTTAAATTGGGCCTATGGGGCCTATAGGAGTTAAATTGGATTTATGAGGCCTATGGGAGTTAAATTGGGCCTATGGGGCCTATGAGGCCTATGGGAGTTAGACTGGGCCTGTGGGGCCTATAGGGATTAAATTTGGTCTATGGGAGTTAAATTGGGTCTATGGGAGTTAAATTGGGCCTATGTGGGTTGAATTGGGCCTTTGGGGCCTATGGGAGTTAAATTGGAAATGAGGCCTATGGGAGTTAAATTGGGCCTATGAGGCCTATGGGGGTTAAATTGGGCCTATGAGGCCTATGGGGGTTAAATTGGGCCTATGGGGCCTATAGGGGTTAAATTGAGCCTATGGGGCCTATGGGGGTTAAATTGGGCCTATGAGGCCTATGGGGGTTAAATTGGGCCTATGAGGCCTATGGGGGTTAAATTGGGCCTATGAGGCCTATGGGGGTTGAACTGAGCCTGTGGGGCCTATAGGAGTTAAATTGGGCCTATGAGGCCTATGGAGGTTAAATTTGGCCTATGGGGGTTCAATTGGGTCTATGAGGCCTATGGGAGTTAAATTGGATCTATGGGAGTTAAACTGGGCCTATGGGAGTTAAATCGGGCCTATGAGGCCTATGGCGGTTAAATTGGGCCTATGGGGCCTATAGGGGTTAAATTGAGCCTATGAGGCCTATAGGAGTTAAATTGGGCCTATGAGGCCTATGGGGGTTAAATTTGGCCTATGGGGGTTCAATTGGGTCTATGAGGCCTATGGGAGTTAAATTGGATCTATGGGAGTTAAATTGGGCCTATGAGGCCTTTGGGGGTTAAAATGGGACTATGAGGCCTATGGGTCTTAAATTAGGCCTATGAGGCCTATGGGAGTTAAATTGGGCCTATGAGGCCTATGGGAGTTAAATTGGGCCTATGTGGCCTATGGGAGTTAAATTGGGCCTATGGGGCCTATGGGGGTTAAATTGGGCCTGTGGGGCCTATAGGAGTTAAATTGGGCCTATGAGGCCTATGGGGGTTAAATTGGGCCTATGAGGCCTATGGGGGTTAAATTTGGCCTATGGGGCCTATAGGAGTTAAATTGGGCCTATGAGGCCTATGGGGGTTAAATTGGGCCTATGTGGCCTATGGGAGTTAAATTGGGCCTGTGGGGCCTATGGGGGTTAAACTGGGCCTGTGGGGCCTATGGGGGTTAAATTGGGCCTATGGGGCCTATGGGAGTTAAATTGGGCCTATGGGGCCTATGAGGCCTATGGGAGTTAGACTGGGCCTGTGGGGCCTACAGGGGTTAAATTGGGTCTATGGGAGTTAAATTGGGCCTATGGGAGTTAAATTGGGCCTATGAGGCCTATGAGAGTTAAATTGGGCCTGTGGGGCCTATGGGGGTTAAATTGGGCCTATGAGGCCTATGGGGGTTAAATTGGGCCTGTGGGGCCTATAGGAGTTAAATTGGGCCTATGAGGCCTATGGGGGTTAAATTCAGCCTATGGAGCCTATGGGAGTTAAACTGGGCCTGTGGGAGTTAAATTGGGCCTATGGGGCCTATGAGGCCTATGGAAGTTAAACTGGGCCTATGGGGGTTAAATTGGGCCTATGGGGGTTAAATTGGGCCTATGGGGGTTAAATTGGGCCTATGGGGCCTATGAGGCCTATGGGAGTTAAACTGGGCCTATGGGGGTTAAATTGGGCCTATGGGGCCTATAGGAGTTAAATTGGATTTATGAGGCCTATGGGAGTTAAATTGGGCCTATGGGGCCTATGAGGCCTATGGGAGTTAGACTGGGCCTGTGGGGCCTATAGGGGTTAAATTGGGTCTATGGGAGTTAAATTGGGTCTATGGGAGTTAAATTGGGCCTATGGGGGTTGAATTGGGCCTGTGGGGCCTATGGGGGCTAAATTGGGCCTATGAGGCCTATGGGGGTTAAATTTGGCCTATGGGGCCTATGGGGGCTAAATTGGGCCTATGAGGCATATGGGGGTTAAATTGGGCCTATGAGGCCTATGGGGGTTGAACTGGGCCTGTGGGGCCTATAGGAGTTAAATTGGGCCTATGGAGGTTAAATTTGGCCTATGGGGGTTCAATTGGGTCTATGAGGCCTATGGGAGTTAAATTGGACCTATGGGAGTTAAATTGGGCCTATAGGGCCTATGGGGGTTAAAATGGGACTATGAGGCCTATGGGTCTTAAATTAGGCCTATGAGGCCTATGAGAGTTAAATTGGGCCTATGAGGCCTATGGGAGTTAAATTGGGCCTATGTGGCCTATGGGAGTTAAATTGGGCTTATGGGGCCTATGGGAGTTAAATTGGGCCTATGAGGCCTATGAGAATTAAATTGGGCCTATGAGGCCTATGGGAGTTAAATTGGGCCTATGGGGCCTATGGGAGTTAAATTGGGCCTATGAGGTCTATAGGAGTAAAATTGGGCCTATGAGGCCTATGGGGGTTAAATTGAGCCTATGGGGCCTATGGGAGTTAAACTGGGCCTGTGGGAGTTAAATTGGGCCTATGGGTCCTATGAGGCCTATGGGGGTTAAATTGGGCCTACGGGAGTTAAATTGGGCCTATGGGGCCTATGGGGGTTAAATTGGGCCTATGGGGCCTATAGGAGTTAAATTGGATTTATGAGGCCTATGGGAGTTAAATTGGGCCTATGGGGCCTATGAGGCCTATGGGGGTTAAATTGGGCCTATGGGGCCTATGGGGGTTAAATTGGGCCTGTGGCGCCTATGGGGGTTAAACTGGGACTATGAGGCCTATGGGGGTTAAATTGGGCCTATGAGGCCTATAGGAGTTAAATTGGGCCTATGAGGCCTATGGGGGTTAAATTGGGCCTATGGGGCCTATGGGAGTTAAATTGGGCCTATGAGGCCTATGGGAGTTAAATTGGGCCTATGAGGCCTATGGGGGTTAAATTGAGCCTATGGGGCCTATGGGAGTTAAATTGGGCCTATGGGGCCTATGGGAGTTAAATTGGGCCTATGAGGCCTATGGGAGTTAAATTGGGCCTATGAGGCCTATGGGGGTTAAATTGGGCCTATGGGGCCTATGGGAGTTAAATTGGACCTATGAGGCCTATGGGAGTTAAATTGGGCCTATGAGGCCTATGGGGGTTAAATTGGGCCTATGGGGCCTATGGGAGTTAAATTGGGCCTATGGGGCCTATGGGAGTTAAATTGGGCCTATGAGGCCTATAGGAGTAAAATTGGGCCTATGAGGCCTATGGGGGTTAAATTGGGCCTATGAGGCCTATGGGGGTTAAATTGGGCCTGTGGGGCCTATGGGGGTTAAATTGGGCCTGTGGGGCCTATAGGAGTTAAATTGGGCCTATGAGGCCTATGGGGGTTAAATTGAGCCTATGGGGCCTATGGGAGTTAAACTGGGCCTGTGGGAGTTAAATTGGGCCTATGGGGCCTATGAGGCCTATGGGAGTTAAACTGGGCCTATGTGGGTTAAATTGGGCCTATGGGGCCTATAGGAGTTAAATTGGATTTATGAGGCCTATGGGAGTTAAATTGGGCCTATGGGGCCTATGAGGCCTATGGGAGTTAGACTGGGCCTGTGGGGCCTATAGGGGTTAAATTGGGTCTATGGGAGTTAAATTGGGCCTATGGGAGTTAAATTGGGCCTATGAGGCCTATGAGAGTTAAATTGGGCCTGTGGGGCCTATGGGGGTTAAATTGGGCCTATGAGGCCTATGGGGGTTAAATTGGGCCTGTGGGGCCTATGGGGGTTAAATTGGGCCTATGGGGCCTATGGGGGTTAAATTGGGCCTATGGGGCCTATAGGAGTTAAATTGGGCCTATGAGGCCTATAGGAGTTAAATTGGGCGTGTGGGGCCTATGGGAGTTAAATTGGGCCTATGAGGCCTATGGGGGTTAAATTGGGCCTATGAGGCCTATAGGAGTTAAATTGGGCCTATGAGGCCTATGGGGGTTAAATAGGGTCTATGGGGCCTATGGGAGTTAAATTGGGCCTATGAGGCCTATAGGAGTAAAATTGGGCCTATGAGGCCTATGGGGGTTAAATTGGGCCTGTGGGGCCTATGGGAGTTAAACTGGGCCTGTGGGAGTTAAATTGGGCCTATGGGGCCTATGAGGCCTATGGGAGTTAGACTGGGCCTGTGGGGCCTATAGGGGTTAAATTGGGTCTATGGGAGTTAAATTGGGTCTATGGGAGTTAAATTGGGCCTATGGGGGTTGAATTGGGCCTGTGGGGCCTATGGGAGTTAAATTGGGAATGAGGCCTATGGGGGTTAAATTGGGCCTGTGGGGCCTATGAGGCCTATGGGAGTTAAACTGGGCCTATGGGGGTTAAATTGGGCCTATGTGGCCTATAGGAGTTAAATTGGATTTATGAGGCCTATGGGAGTTAGACTGGGCCTATGGGGCCTATGGGGGTTAAATTGGGCCTGTGGGGCCTATAGGAGTTAAATTGGGCCTATGGGGCCTATGAGGCCTATGGGAGTTAAACTGGGCCTATGGGGGTTAAATTGGGCCTATGGGGCCTATGGGAGTTAAATTGGATTTATGAGGCCTATGGGAGTTAAATTGGGCCTATGGGGCCTATGAGGCCTACGGGAGTTAGACTGGGCCTGTGGGGCCTATAGGGGTTAAATTGGGTCTATGGGAGTTAAATTGGGCCTATGGGAGTTAAATTGGGCCTATGAGGCCTATGGGGGTTAAATTGGGCCTATGGAGCCTATGGGAGTTAAATTGGGCCTGTGGGGGTTAAATTGGGCCTATGGGGCCTATGAGGCCTATGGGAGTTAAACTGGGCCTATGGGGGTTAAATTGGGCCTATGGGGCCTATAGGAGTTAAATTGGATTTATGAGTCCTATGGGAGTTAAATTGGGCCTATGGGGCCTATGAGGCCTATGGGAGTTAGACTGGGCCTGTGGGGCCTATAGGGGTTAAATTGGGTCTATGGGAGTTAAATTGGGCCTATGAGGCCTATGGGGGTTAAATTGGGCCTATGAGGCCTATGGGGGTTAAATTGGGCCTATGGGGCCTATGGGAGTTAAATTGGGCCTATGAGGCCTATAGGAGTTAAATTGGGCCTATGAGGCCTATGGGGGTTAAATTGGGCCTATGGGGCCTATGGGAGTTAAATTGGGCCTATGAGGTTTATAGGAGTAAAATTGGGCCTATGAGGCCTATGGGGGTTAAATTGGGCCTGTGGGGCCTATGGGGGTTAAACTGGGCCTGTGGGGCCTATGGGGGTTAAATTGGGCCTATGGGGCCTATGGGGGTTAAATTGGGCGTATGGGTCCTATGGGAGTTAAATTGGGCCTATGAGGCCTATAGGAGTTAAATTGGGCCTATGAGGCCTATGGGGGTTAAATTGGGCCTATGGGGCCTATGGGAGTTAAATTGGGCCTATGAGGCCTATAGGAGTAAAATTGGGCCTATGAGGCCTATGGGGGTTAAATTGGGCCTATGAGGCCTATGGGGGTTAAATTGAGCCTATGGGGCCTATGGGAGTTAAACTGGGCCTGTGGGAGTTAAATTGGGCCTATGGGTCCTATGAGGCCTTTGGGAGATAAACTGGGCCTATGGGGGTTAAATCGGGCCTATGAGGCCCATGGGAGTTAAATTGGGCCTATGGGGCCTATGAGGCCTATGGGGGTTAAATTGGGCCTACGGGAGTTAAATTGGGCCTATGAGGCCTATAGGAGTTAAATTGGGCCTATGAGGCCTATGGGGGTTAAATTGGGCCTGTGGGGCCTATGGGGGTTAAACTGGGCCTGTGGGGCCTATGGGGGTTAAATTGGGCCTATGGGGCCTATGGGAGTTAAATTGGGCCTATGAGGCCTATGGGGGTTAAATTGAGCGTATGGGGCCTATGGGAGTTAAACTGGGCCTGTGGGAGTTAAATTGGGCCTATGGGGCCTATGAGGCCTATGGGAGTTAAACTGGGCCTATGGGGGTTAAATTGGGCCTATGAGGCCTATGGGGGTTAAATTGGGCCTATGGGGCCTATAGGAGTTAAATTGGATTTATGAGGCCTATGGGAGTTAAATTGGGCCTATGGGGCCTATGAGGCCTATGGGAGTTAAACTGGGCCTGTGGGGCCTATAGGGGTTAAATTGGGTCTATGGGAGTTAAATTGGGCCTATGGGAGTTAAATTGGGCCTATGAGGCCTATGGGGGTTAAATTGGGCCTATGGGGGTTGAACTGGGCCTGTGGGGCCTATAGGAGTTAAATTGGGCCTATGAGGCCTATGGGGGTTAAATTGAGCCTATGGGGCCTATGGGGGTTGAACTGGGCCTGTGGGGCCTATGGGAGTTAAATTGGATCTATGGGAGTTAAATTGGGCCTATAGGGCCTATGGGGGTTAAAATGGGACTATGAGGCCTATAGGAGTTAAATTGGGCCTATGAGGCCTATGGGTCTTAAATTAGGCCTATGAGGCCTATGAGAGTTAAATTGGGCCTATGAGGCCTATGGGAGTTAAATTGGGCCTATGGGGCCTATGGGGGTTAAATTGGGCCTATGAGGCCTATGGGAGTTAAATTGGGCCTATGGGGCCTATGGGGGTTAAATTGGGCCTATGGGCCTATGGGAGTTAAATTGGGCCTATGGGGCCTATGGGGGTTAAATTGGGCCTATGAGGCCTATGGGAGTTAAATTGGGCCTATGGGGCCTATGGGGGTTAAATTGGGCCTATGAGGCCTATGGGGGTTAAATTGGGCCTATGAGGCCTGTGGGAGTTAAATTGGGCCTATGAGGCCTATTGGGGTTAAATTGAGCCTATGGGGCCTATGGGGGTTAAATTGGGCCTATGGGGGTTAAATTGGGCCTATGAGGCCTATGGGGGTTAAATTGGGCCTATGGGGCCTATGGGGGTTAAATTGGGCCTGTGGGGGCTATGGGGGTTAAATTGGGCCTATGAGGCCTATGGGGGTTAAATTGGGCCTATGGGGGTTAAATTGGGCCTATGAGGCCTATGGGGGTTAAATTGGGCCTATGGGGGTTAAATTGGGCCTATGAGGCCTATGGGATTTAAATTGGGCCTATGGGAGTTAAATTGGGCCTATGGGGCCTATAGGGGTTAAATTGGGTCTATGGGAGTTAAATTGGGCCTATGGGGGTTAAATTGGGCCTATGAGGCCTATGAGAGTTAAATTGGGCCTATGGGCCTATGGGAGTTAAACTGGGCCTATGGGCCTATGGGAGTTAAACTGGGCCTATGGGGGTTAAATTGGGCCTATGGGGGTTAAACTGGGCCTATGGGACCTATGGGAGTTGGGCTATAGGGGGTTCTATGGGGCCTACAAGGGGTCTATGGAGCTATAGGGGTTCTATGTTGTCTATAGGGGGTTCTATAGGGGGTTCTATAGGGGATCTAGGGGGCCATGGGGCGTCCTATGGGGCTATGGTGGTTCTATGGGGACTATAGGGGGTTCTATGGGGGCTATAGATGCTATATGGGGCTCGATGGGGCTATAGGGGGTTCTATGGGGGGTTCTATGGGGCTATAGGGATTATATAGGGGGACTTATGGGGCTATGGAGGTTCTATGGGGGTTCTATAGAGGTTCTATAGGGCTTCTATAGGGGTTCTATGGGGGTTCTATAGGGGTTCTATAGGGCTATGAGGGTTCTACAGGGTTTCTTTAGGGGTTCTATGGAATTTCTATAGGGGTTCTATGGGGTTTCTGTAGGGGTCCTATAGGGGCTCTATAGGGGTTCTACGGGGGTTATATGGGGTTTCTGTAGGGGTTCTATAGGGTTTCTATAGGGGTTCTATGGGAGTTCTACGGGGTTTCTATAGGGGTTCTATGGGGCTATGGGGGTTCTATGGGGTTTCTATAGGGGTTCTATAGGGGTACTATGGGGCTATGGGGGTTCTATGTGGTGGCTATGGGGGATCTATGGGGTTTCTATAGGGGTTCTATAGGGGTTCTATGGGGCTATGGGGGGTCTACGGGGTTTCTATAGGGGTTCTACGGGGGTTCTGTGGGGCTTCTGTGAGGTTTCTATGGGGTTTCTATAGGGGTTTCTATAGGGGTTTCTATAGGGGTTTCTATAGGGGTTCTGTGGGGCTATGGGGGTTCTATGGAGTATCTATAGGGGTTCTATGGGGCTATGGGGGTTCTACGGGGTTTCTATAGGGGTTCTATAGGGCTATAGGGGTTCTATGGGGTTTCTATAGGGTTTCTATAGGGGTTCTGTGGGGCTTCTGTGAGGTTTCTATGGGGTTTCTATAGGGGTTCTTTGGGGGTTCTATAGGGGTTCTATGGGGGTTCTATGGGGGTTCTATAGGGGTTCTATGGGGCTATAGGGTTTCTATGGGGGTTCTATAGGGGTTCTATAGGGCTATGGGGGTTCTATGGGGGTTCTATAGGGGTTCTATGGCGCTAAGGGGGTTCTACGGGGTCTCTATAGGGGTTCTATGGGTTTTCTATAGGGGTTCTATGGGGGTTCTATGGGGGTTCTATGGGGCTATGAGGGTTCTATGGGGATTCTATGGGGGTTCTATGGAGTTTCTATAGGGGTTCTATGGCGCTAAGGGGGTTCTATGGGGTTTCTATAGGGGTTCTATGGGGGTTCTGTAGGGGTTCTATGGGGGTTCTATGGGGGTTCTGTGGGGGTTCTGTGGGGCTATGGGAGTTCTATGGGGTTTCTATAGGGGTTCTATGGGGTTTCTATAGGGGTTCTATAGGGGTTCTATGGGGCTATGGGGGTTCTATGGGGTTTCTATAGGGGTTCTATGGGTCTATGGGGGTTCTATAGGGGGTCTACGGGGGTTCTACGGGGGTTCTATAGGGGTTCTATGGGGGTTCTATAGGGGTTCTATAGGGGTTCTATGGGGCTATGTGGGTTCTATGGGTTTTCTATAGGGGTTTCTATAAGGGTTCCTTGGGTCTATGGGGGTTCTATAGGGGTTCTACGGGGGTTCTATAGGGGTTCTATAGGGGTTCTATGGGGGTTCTATAGGGGTTCTATAGGGGTTCTATAGGGGTTCTATAGGGGTTCTGTGGGGCTATGGGGGTTCTATGGGGGTTCTATAGGGGTTCTATAGGGGTTCTATAGGGGTTCTATAGGGGTTCTGTGGGGCTATGGGGGTTCTATGGGTTTCTATAGGGGTTCTATGGGTTTCTATAGGGGTTCTATGGGGGTTCTATGGGGGTTCTATGGGGTTTCTATAGGGGTTCTATGGGGGTTCTATGGGGATTCTATGGGGGTTCTATAGGGGTTCTATAGGGTCCATACGTCAGATACTGGTTGACGTTCTCCGCCGGTTGCTTGAAGAGCCCCTCGAACTCGTCACGCGCCCACTGCGGGGGAGGGGCGTCAGCGCGGGGACCCAGGCATCCGGGAGACCCACAGAGGGACCCAGGCGTCCGGGAGAGCCCCCAAACCCACCCACAGGGGACCCAGGCGTCCGGGAGACCCAAAAAGGGACCCAGGCGTCCGGGAGACCCAAAAAGGGACCCAGGCGTCCGGGAGAGCCCCCAAACCCACCCACAGGGGACCCAGGCGTCCGGGAGACCCACAGAGGGACCCAGGCGTCCGGGAGGGACCCAAAAAAGGGACCCAGGCGTCCGGGAGGGACCCAAAAAAGGGACCCAGGCGTCCGGGGGTGAACCCAAGCATCCGGGACATGCCCAAAAAAGGGACCCAGGCGTCCGGGAGAGCCCCAAAAAAGGGACCCAGGCGTCCAGGAGGGACCCAGGTGTCCGGGAGATGCCCCCAAAAAGGGACCCAGGCGTCCGGGAGGGACCCAGGTGTCCGGGAGATGCCTCAAAAAGGGACCCAGGCATCCGGGAGGGACCCAGGCATCCTGGACATGCCCAAAAGAGGGACCCAGGAGTCCGGGAGAGCCCCGAAAAAGGGACCCAGGCGTCCGGGAGATGCTCCAAGTAAGGGACCCAGGCATCCGGGCAACCCCCAGAAAGGGGACCCAGGAGTCCGGGAGAGCCCCGAAAAAGGGACCCAGGCGTCCGGGAGATGCTCCAAGTAAGGGACCCAGGCATCCGGGCGACCCCCAGAAAGGGGACCCAGGCATCCGGGAGCCCCTCTAAACCCCCCCAAATCCCCTCTAAACCCCCCCAAATCCCCTCCAAACCCCCTATAGGAGGCCCATATGGGTCCATAGGCACCTGCAGCGTGTGCTCGATGGCGTTGGGGAAGTTGCGCAGGGTACATATGGGGATGGCGCGCTCGGGGGGGTCCTGGCTGGAGCTATAGGCTTCGCTCAGGAACGGAACCACCACCTGTACGTTGCCCTTGGTGCCCAACGTGCCCGACTCCAGCAGCGCCTTGCGGTAGTAAACGCAGCGCCGGTCCATATAGAGCCCTATAGGGGGAGATCGGGGGGTTACGGGGGGTCTAGAGAGTCCAATGGGCCATATAGAGCCCTATAAGGGTCTAGAGAAACCAACAGGTCATATAGAGCCCCATAAAGATCTTCAATTGATAGGGGGTCTACATGTTCCATCAGTCCATATAGAGCCCTATAGGGGTCTAGAGAGACCAACAGTACATATAGAGCCCTATAGGGGGAGATTGGGGGGTTATGGGGGGGCTAGGGAGTCCAATGGGCCATATAGAGCCCTATAGGGGTCTAGAGAGTCCAACGGGTCATATAGAGTCTCATAAAGATCTCCAATTGATAGGGGGTCTACATGTTCCATCAGTCCATATAGAGCCCTATAGGGGTCTAGAGAGACCAAGGGGCCATATAGAGCCCTATAGGGGGAGATCGGGGGGTTACGGGGGGGCTAGGGAGTCATATAGAGCCCTATAGGGGGAGATTGGGGGGTTATGGGGGGTCTAGAGAGCCCAATGGGTCATATAGAGCCCCATAAAGATCTCCAATTTATATGGGGTCTACATGTTCCATCAGTCCATATAGAGCCCTATAGGGGTCTAGAGAGACCAACAGTACATATAGAGCCCTATAGGGGGAGATTGGGGGGTTATGGGGGGTCTAGAGAGTCCAATGGGCCATATAGAGCCCTATAGGGGTCTAGAGAGTCCAACGGGTCATATAGAGTCTCATAAAGATCTTCAATTGATAGGGGGTCTACATGTTCCATCAGTCCATATAGAGACCTATAGGGGTCTAGAGAGACCAAGGGGCCATATAGAGCCCTATAGGGGGAGACTGGGGGGTTATGGGGGGTCTAGAGAGCCCAACGGGTCATATAGAGCCCCATAAAGATCTTCAATTGATAGGGGGTCTACATGTTCCATCAGTCCATATAGAGCCCTATAGGGGAAGATTAGGGGGTTATGGGGGGGCTAGAGAGTCCAACGGGTCATATAGAGCCCCATAAAGATCTCCAATTGATAGGGGGTCTACATGTTCCATCAGTCCATATAGAGCCCTATAGGGGTCTAGAGAGACCAAGGGGCCATATAGAGCCCTATAGGGGTCTAGAGAGACCAACAGGTCATATAGAGCCCCATAAAGATCTTCAATTGATAGGGGGTCTACATGTTCGATCAGTCCATATAGAGCCCTATAGGGGAAGATTAGGGGGTTATGGGGGGGCTAGGGAGTCCAATGGGCCATATAGAGCCCTATAGAGGTCTAGAGCGACCAACAGGTCATATAGAGTCTCATAAAGATCTCCAATCGATAGGGGGTCTACATGTTCCATCAGTCCATATAGAGACCTATAGGGGTCTAGAGAGACCAAGGGGCCATATAGAGCCCTATAGGGGGAGATCGGGGGGTTATGGGGGGCTAGGGAGTCATATAGAGCCCTATAGGGGGAGATTGGGGGGTTTTGGGGGGTCTAGAGAGCCCAATGGGTCATATAGAGCCCCATAAAGATCTCCAATTGATAGGGGGTCTACATGTTCCATCAGTCCATATAGAGCCCTATAGGGGAAGATTAGGGGGTTATGGGGGGGCTAGGGAGTCCAATGGGCCATATAGAGCCCTATAAGGGTCTAGAGAGACCAACAGGTCATATAGAGTCTCATAAAGATCTTCAATTGATAGGGGGTCTACATGTTCCATCAGTCCATATAGAGCCCTATAGGGGTCTAGAGAGACCAAGGGGCCATATAGAGCCCTATAGGGGGAGATCGGGGGGTTACGGGGGGGCTAGGGAGTCATATAGAGCCCTATAGGGGGAGATTGGGGGGTTATGGGGGGTCTAGAGAGCCCAATGGGTCATATAGAGCCCCATAAAGATCTCCAATTGATAGGGGGTCTACATGTTCCATCAGTCCATATAGAGACCTATAGGGGTCTAGAGAGACCAAGGGGCCATATAGAGCCCTATAGGGGGAGACTGGGGGGTTATGGGGGGTGTAGAGAGTCCAATGGGTCATATAGAGACCTATAGGGGTCTAGAGAGTCCAATGGGCCATATAGACCCCCATAAAGATCTCCAATTTATATGGGGTCTACATGTTCCATCAGTCCATATAGAGACCTATAGGGGTCTAAAGAGACCAACAGTACATATAGAGACCTATAGGGGGAGATCGGGGGGTTATGGGGGGGCTAGGGAGTCATATAGAGCCCTATAGGGGGAGATTGGGGGGTTATGGGGGGTCTAGAGAGTCCAACGGGTCATATAGAGCGCCATAAAGATCTCCAATTGATAGGGGGTCTACATGTTCCATCAGTCCATATAGAGCCCTATAGGGGTCTAGAGAGACCAACAGTACATATAGAGCCCTATAGGGGGAGATTGGGGGGTTATGGGGGGGCTAGAGAGCCCAACGGGTCATATAGAGTCCCATAAAGATCTTCAATTGATAGGGGGTCTACATGTTCCATCAGTCCATATAGAGCCCTATAGGGGTCTAGAGAAACCAACAGGTCATATAGAGCCCCATAAAGATCTCCAATTTATATGGGGTCTACATGTTCCATCAGTCCATATAGAGACCTATAGGGGTCTAGAGAGACCAATGGGCCATATAGACCCCCATAAAGATCTCCAATTGATAGGGGGTCTACATGTTCCATCAGTCCATATAGAGACCTATAGGGGCCTAGAGAGACCAAGGGGCCATATAGAGCCCTATAGGGGGAGATTGGGGGGTTATGGGGGGTCTAGAGAGTCCAACGGGTCATATAGAGACCTATAGGGGTCTAGAGAGCCCAACGGGTCATATAGAGCCCCATAAAGATCTCCAATTGATAGGGGGTCTACATGTTCCATCAGTCCATATAGAGCCCTATAGGGGTCTAGAGAGACCAACAGTACATATAGAGACGTATAGGGGGAGATTGGGGGGTTATGGGGGGTCTAGAGAGCCCAATGGGTCATATAGAGCCCCATAAAGATCTCCAATTGATAGGGGGTCTACATGTTCCATCAGTCCATATAGAGCCCTATAGGGGTCTAGAGAGACCAATGGGCCATATAGACCCCCATAAAGATCTCCAATTTATAGGGGGTCTACATGTTCCATCAGTCCATATAGAGACCTATAGGGGTCTAGAAAGACCAAGGGGCCATATAGAGCCCTATAGGGGGAGATTGGGGGGTTATGGGGGGTCTAGAGAGCCCAATGGGTCATATAGAGCCCCATAAAGATCTCCAATTGATAGGGGGTCTACATGTTCCATCAGTCCATATAGAGCCCTATAGGGGAAGATTAGGGGGTTATGGGGGGGCTAGGGAGTCCAATGGGCCATATAGAGCCCTATAGAGGTCTAGAGAGACCAACAGGTCATATAGAGTCTCATAAAGATCTTCAATTGATAGGGGGTCTACATGTTCCATCAGTCCATATAGAGACCTATAGGGGTCTAGAGAGACCAATGGGCCATATAGACCCCCATAAAGATCTTCAATTGATAGGGGGTCTACATGTTCCATCAGTCCATATAGAGCCCTATAGGGGTCTAAAGAGACCAACAGTACATATAGAGACTTATAGGGGGAGATCGGGGGGTTACGGGGGGGCTAGGGAGTCATATAGAGCCCTATAGGGGGAGATTGGGGGGTTATGGGGGGTCTAGAGAGTCCAACGGGTCATATAGAGCGCCATAAAGATCTCCAATTGATAGGGGGTCTACATGTTCCATCAGTCCATATAGAGCCCTATAGGGGAAGATTAGGGGGTTATGGGGGGGCTAGGGAATCCAATGGGCCATATAGAGCCCTATAAGGGTCTAGAGAGACCAACAGGTCATATAGAGTCTCATAAAGATCTTCAATTGATAGGGGGTCTACATGTTCCATCAGTCCATATAGAGACCTATAGGGGTCTAGAGAGACCAAGGGGCCACATAGAGCCCTATAGGGGGAGATCAGGGGGTTATGGGGGGGCTAGGGAGTCATATAGAACCCTATAGGGGGAGATTGGGGGGTTATGGGGGGTGTAGAGAGCCCAACGGGTCATATAGAGCCCCATAAAGATCTTCAATTGATAGGGGGTCTACATGTTCCATCAGTCCATATAGAGACCTATAGGGGTCTAAAGAGACCAAGGGGCCATATAGAGCCCTATAGGGGGAGACTGGGGAGTTATGGGGGGTCTAGAGAGTCCAACGGGTCATATAGACCCCCATAAAGATCTCCAATTGATAGGGGGTCTACATGTTCCATCAGTCCATATAGAGACCTATAGGGGTCTAGAGAGACCAAGGGGCCACATAGAGCCCTATAGGGGGAGATCAGGGGGTTATGGGGGGGCTAGGGAGTCATATAGAGCCCTATAGGGGGAGATTGGGGGGTTATGGGGGGTCTAGAGAGCCCAATGGGTCATATAGAGCCCCATAAAGATCTCCAATTGATAGGGGGTCTACATGTTCCATCAGTCCATATAGAGCCCTATAGGGGAAGATTAGGGGGTTATGGGGGGGCTAGGGAGTCCAATGGGCCATATAGAGCCCTATAGGGGTCTAGAGAGACCAATGGGCCATATAGACCCCCATAAAGATCTTCAATTGATAGGGGGTCTACATGTTCCATCAGTCCATATAGAGACCTATAGGGGTCTAGAGAGACCAAGGGGCCATATAGAGCCCTATAGGGGTCTAGAGAGGTCAATGGGCCATATAGAGACCCAAGGACCCCCCATAGCACCCCAATAACCCCCATAGCACCCAAAACCCCCCATATAACACCCAATACCCCCCATATAACACCCCAATACCCCCATATAACACCCAATACCCCCCATATAACACCCAATACCCCCATATAACACCCCAATACCCCCCATATAACACCCAATAACCCCCATATAACACCCCAATAACCCCCATAACCCCCATATAACACCCAGTACCCCCCATATAACACCCAATAACCCTACATAACACCCCAATACCCCCCATATAACACCCAATACCCCCCATATAACACCCAATAACCCCCATAGCACCCAATACCCCCCATATAACACCCAATACCCCCCATATAACACCCAATAACCCCCATATAACACCCCAATACCCCCATATAACACCCCAATAACCCCCATATAACACCCAATAACCCCCATATAACACCCCAATAACCCCCCACAGCACCCAATACCCCCCATATAATACCCAATACCCCCCATATAACACCCGAATACCCCCCATATAACACCCAATACCCCCCATATAACACCCCAATACCCCCATATAACACCCCAATAACACCCCAATACCCCCCATATAACACCCAATACCCCCCATATAACACCCAATACCCCCCATATAACACCCCAATACCCCCCATATAATACTCAATACCCCCATATAACACCCAATAACCCCCATATAACACCCCAATACCCCCCATAACTCCCATATAACACCCAATACCCCCCATATAACACCCAATACCCCCCATATAACACCCCAACACCCCCCCCCACCCCCCCCAGGGGCCCGTCCCCCGTCACCCACGCGCGTCCACGTTGTCGAGCGCGTTGGCCACCCCGTCCAGCCCCTCGAAGAACTCGTCGTCGAACACGCGCTCGGTCTCGGGCCCCACGCGCTCCGAGCGGCCAATCACGCGCAGCGCCGGGTTCATCTCCCGCGCCGCCGCCGCCGCCCGCTCCGACTTCAGCTTCTGCCATTGGGCGACAGCGCCCCCCGTGAGGCCACGCCCCTCGCGGACGCGCCCGCTCAAGCCCCGCCCCTTTGGGCCCCTTCCAATCCAAGGGAAGGTCAAGACATGGTGGGCGTTGAGGGTGGTCAAGCCAACGTTGATGCGACTCGACCCAACGTTGACCCAACTCAACGTTGACCCAACGTTGACCCAACTCAACTCATTGACCCAACATTGACCCAACTCATTGACCCAACGTTGACCCAACTCAACTCATTGACCCAACGTTGACCCAACCCAACTCATTGACCCAACGTTGACCCAACTCAACTCATTGACCCAACATTGACCCAACTCATTGATCCAACATTGACCCAACTCAACTCATTGACCCAACATTGACCCAACTCATTGACCCAACGTTGACCCAACCCAACTCATTGACCCAACGTTGACCCAACCCAACTCATTGACCCAACGTTGACCCAACTCAACTCATTGACCCAACATTGACCCAACTCATTGACCCAACGTTGACCCAACTCAACTCATTGACCCAACATTGACCCAACTCATTGACCCAACGTTGACCCAACTCAACTCATTGACCCAACATTGACCCAACTCAACTCGATGTTGACCCAACTCAAGTCAACTCGTTGACCCAACTCAACTCATTAACCCAACGTTGACCCAACTCAAAGTTGACCCAACTCAACTCATTGACCCAATGTTGACCCAACTCATTGACCTAAGGTTGACCCAACCCAACTCATTGACCCAATGTTGACCCAACTCATTGACCTAAGGTTGACCCAACCCAACTCATTGACCCAACATTGACCCAACTCAACTCAATGTTGAGTGAACATTGACTCAACCCGTTGACCCAACCCAACTCATTGACCCAACCCATTGACCCAACTCAACTAGATGTTGACCCAACTCAACTCATTGACCCAACTCATTGACCCAACTCAACTCAATGTTGACCCAACTCAAGTCAACTCGTTGACCCAACTCAACTCATTGACCCAACATTGACCCAACTCATTGATCCAACATTGACCCAACCCAACTCATTGACCCAACGTTGACCCAACTCAACTCATTGACCCAACGTTGACCCAACCCAACTCATTGACCCAACGTTGACCCAACCCAACTCATTGACCCAACGTTGACCCAACCCAACTCATTGACCCAACGTTGACCCAACCCAACTCATTGACCCAACGTTGACCCAACTCAACTCATTGACCCAACATTGACCCAACTCAACTCATTGACCCAACATTGACCCAACTCATTGACACAACGTTGACCCAACTCAACTCATTGACCCAAGATTGACCCAACTCAACTCATTGATCCAACAT
This sequence comes from Columba livia, assembly GCF_036013475.1. NCBI lineage: Eukaryota > Metazoa > Chordata > Aves > Columbiformes > Columbidae > Columba > Columba livia. Next base: position 22,587 of record NW_027043507.1, read on the forward strand.
TGACCCAACTCAACTCATTGACCCAACGTTGACCCAACTCATTGACCCAACATTGACCCAACTCATTGACCCAACGTTGACCCAACTCAACTCATTGACCCAACGTTGACCCAACTCATTGACCCAACGTTGACCCAACTCGACTCATTGACCCAACATTGACCCAACTCATTGACCCAACATTGACCCAACTCAACTCATTGACCCAACGTTGACCCAACTCAACTCATTGACCCAACGTTGACCCAACTCAACTCATTGACCCAACGTTGACCCAACTCATTGACCCAACGTTGACCCAACTCAACTCATTGACCCAACATTGACCCAACTCATTGACCCAACGTTGACCCAACTCAACTCATTGACCCAACATTGACCCAACTCGACTCATTGACCCAACGTTGACCCAACTCAACGTTGACCCAACTCAACTCATTGACCCAACTCAACTCAACCTTGACCCAACTCAACTCATTGACCCAACTCAACTCAACCTTGACCCAACTCAACTCATTGACCCAACTCAACTCATTGACCCAACTCAACTCATTGACCCAACTCAACTCATTGACCCAACTCAACCTTGACCCAACTCAACTCATTGACCCAACGTTGACCCAACTCAACTCATTGACCCAACGTTGACCCAACTCGACTCATTGACCCAACATTGACCCAACTCATTGATCCAACATTGACCCAACTCAACTCGTTGACCCAACATTGACCCAACTCATTGACCCAACGTTGACCCAACTCAACTCATTGACCCAACATTGACCCAACTCATTGACCCAACGTTGACCCAACTCAACGTTGACCCAACTCAACTCATTGACCCAACTCAACTCAACCTTGACCCAACTCAACTCATTGACCCAACTCAACTCATTGACCCAACTCAACTCATTGACCCAACTCAACTCATTGACCCAACTCAACTCAACGTTGACCCAACTCGACTCATTGACCCAACGTTGACCCAACTCGACTCATTGACCCAACGCTGACCCAACTCGACTCATTGACCCAACGTTGACCCAACTCAACTCATTGACCCAACTCAACTCATTGACCCAACTCAACTCATTGACCCAACTCAACTCATTGACCCAACTCAACTCATTGACCCAACTCAACTCAATGTTGACTCAACATTGACCCAACTCATTGACCCAAATAAACTCAACCCCGACCCAATTAATCTCGTTGACCCAACTCAATATTGACCCAACTCAACTCAATATTGACCCAACTCAACTCAATATTGACCCAATATAGACCCAACTCGTTGACCCAACTCAACTCGTTGACCCAACTCAACTCAACCTTGACCCAACTCAATCTTGACCCAACTCAACTCAACCTTGACCCAACTCAACTCAACATTGACTCAACATAACCAAACTCAACTCAATGTTGACTCAACATTGACCCAACTCAACTCATTGACCCAAATCAACTCAACCTTGACCCATTTCATCTCATTGACCCAACTCAACTCAATATTGACCCAACTCAACTCAATATTGACCCAACTCAACTCATTGACCCAACTCAACTCAATGCTGACCCAACTCAACTCAATGCTGACCCAACTCAACTCAACCTTGACCCAACTCAACTCATTGACCCAACTCAACTCAATGTTGACCCAACTCAACTCAACCTTGACCCAACTCAACTCATTGACCCAACTCAACTCATTGACCCAACTCATTGACCCAACTCAACTCATTGACCCAACTCAACTCATTGACCCAACTCAACTCATTGACCCAACTCAACTCAATGTTGACTCAACCTTGACCCAACTCAACTCATTGACCCAACTCAACTCAATGTTGACCCAACCTTGACCCAACTCAACTCAATGACCCAACTCAACTCCTCCCCTTCACCCCCCACCCCCTTGGGCTCCTCCCATTGGTCCGCGCCCCCCGCAGGCCCCGCCCCTCACCGTGACGTCCCAGGGCCGGAACAGGAACTGCCGGTTGAGGTTGGATTTCTCGATGGTGTCCATGTCGGTGACGGTGACGCCGCCATCGGGGCCGCAGCCCAGGCCCATCATGGCGAACGTCTTGAGCAGCTCGCAGCCGATGGCGCCCGCGCCCACCTGGGGACACGGGGACACTTGGGGACACGTGGGGACACGTGGGGACACGTGGGGACACGACTCGAGGTGACCCGGGTGGGGACAAAGGGGCACTTGGGGGACACTTGGGTACATTGATGAACACTTGGGGACGCGACTAGAGGTGTCCTGGGGGTGACAAGGGGACACTCGGGGAGCCAAGGGGACACTTGGGGACATGTGGGGACATAACCCAAGGTGACCCGGGGGGGAAGAGGGGACACTCATGGGACATGTGGAGACATCAAGGGACCTGTGGGGATGTGTAGGGACATGTAGGGACACTTGGGGACAAGGAGGTGACACTTGGAGGACCCTCGGGGACACTCAGTGGACCCATAAGGACACTTGGGGGGACCCTTGGGGACACTTGGGGGGACCTGGGGACAAGGAGATGACACTTGGGGGACCCATGGGGACACCGGGGGGACACTCAGGAGACCCATAAGAATCCTTGGGGGACACTTGGGGACACTTGGGGTCCCCATTGGGACACCTGGGGACAGAGAGGTGACACTTGGGGACATTAAGGGGACACATAAGGACCCTTGGGGGAACCCTCAGGGACACTTGGGGACATCCAGGGGACCCATAAGGACACTTGGGGACACTGTGGGGACACTTGGGGACATTAAGGGAACCCTTAAGGATACTTGGGGGACCCATAAGGACATTTGGGGGACACTTGGGGACAGGGAGGTGACACTTGGGGACATTACGGGGACCCCTGAGGACACTTGGGGGGACCCATAAGGACATTTGGGGGACCCTTGGGGGACCCATAAGGACACTTGGGGACACCCAGAGGACCCATAAGGACACTTGGGGACACTGTGGGGACACTTGGGGACATTAAGGGAACCCTTAAGGATACTTGGGGGACCCATAAGGACATTTGGGGGACACTTGGGGACAGCGAGGTGACATTTGGGGGACCCAAAAGAACACTTGGGGTCCCCAGTGGGACATTTGGGGGACCCTTGGGGACATGGAGGTGACACTTGGGGACATTAAGGGGACCCATAAGGACACTTGGGGGAACCCTTAGGGACACCTGGGGGACACTTGGGGACATCTAGGGGACCCATAAGGACACTTGGGGACATTAAGGGAACCCTTAAGGATACTTGGGGGACCCATAAGGACATTTGGGGGACCCTTGGGGGACCCATAAGGACACTTGGGGACACCCAGAGGACCCATAAGGACACTTGGGGACACTGTGGGGACACTTGGGGACATTAAGGGAACCCTTAAGGATACTTGGGGGACCCATAAGGACATTTGGGGGACACTTGGGGACAGGGAGGTGACATTTGGGGACATTACGGGGACCCCTGAGGACACTTGAGGGGACTCATAAGGACATCTGGGGGACCCTTGGGGGACCCATAAGGACACTTGGGGACACTGTGGGGACACTTGGGGACATTAAGGGAACCCTTAAGGATACTTGGGGGACCCATAAGGACATTTGGGGGACACTTGGGGACAGGGAGGTGACACTTGGGGACATTAAGGGGACCCCTGAGGACACTTGAGGGGACCCATTGGGACATCTGGGGGACCCTTGGGGGACCCATAAGGACACTTGGGGACACCCAGAGGACCCATAAGGACACTTGGGGACACTGTGGGGACACTTGGGGACATTAAGGGAACCCTTAAGGATACTTGGGGGACCCATAAGGACATTTGGGGGACACTTGGGGACAGGGAGGTGACATTTGGGGACATTACGGGGACCCCTGAGGACACTTGGGGGGACCCATAAGGACATTTGGGGACCCTTGGGGACAGGAAGGTGACATTAAGGGGACCCCTGAGGACACTTGGGGGGACCCATAAGGACATTTGGGGGACCCTTGGGGAAATGGAGGTGACACTTGGGGACATTAAGGGGACCCATAAGGACACTTGGGGGAACCCTTAGGGACACTTGGGGGACACTTGGGGACATCTAGGGGACCCATAAGGACACTTGGGGACATTAAGGGAACCCTTAAGGATAATTGGGGGACCCATAAGGACATTTGGGGGACACTTGGGGACAGCGAGGTGACATTTGGGGACATTATGGGGACCCCTGAGGACACTTGGGGGGACCCATAAGGACATTTGGGGGACCCTTGGGGGACCCATAAGGACACTTGGGGACATCCAGGGGACCCATAAGGACACTTGGGGACACTGTGGGGACACTTGGGGACATTAAGGGAACCCTTAAGGATAATTGGGGGACCCATAAGGACATTTGGGGGACACTTGGGGACAGGGAGGTGACATTTGGGGGACCCAAAAGAACACGTGGGGTCCCCAGTGGGACATTTGGGGGACCCTTGGGGACATGGAGGTGACACTTGGGGACATTAAGGAGACCCATAAGGACACTTGGGGGAACCCTTAGGGACACTTGGGGGACACTTGGGGACATCTAGGGGACCCATAAGGACACTTGGGGACATTAAGGGAACCCTTAAGGATAATTGGGGGACCCATAAGGACATTTGGGGGACACTTGGGGACAGCGAGGTGACATTTGGGGACATTATGGGGACCCCTGAGGACACTTGGGGGGACCCATAAGGACATTTGGGGGACCCTTGGGGACAGGGAGGTGACATTTGGGGACATTACGGGGACCCCTGAGGACACTTGAGGGGACCCATTGGGACATCTGGGGGACCCTTGGGGGACCCATAAGGACACTTGGGGACACCCAGAGGACCCATAAGGACACTTGGGGACACTGTGGGGACACTTGGGGACATTAAGGGAACCCTTAAGGATAATTGGGGGACCCATAAGGACATTTGGGGGACACTTGGGGACAGGGAGGTGACATTTGGGGACATTATGGGGACCCCTGAGGACACTTGGGGGGACCCATAAGGACATTTGGGGGACCCTTGGGGGACCCATAAGGACACTTGGGGACACTGTGGGGACACTTGGGGACATTAAGGGAACCCTTAAGGATAATTGGGGGACCCATAAGGACATTTGGGGGACACTTGGGGACAGGGAGGTGACATTTGGGGGACCCAAAAGAACACGTGGGGTCCCCAGTGGGACATTTGGGGGACCCTTGGGGACATGGAGGTGACACTTGGGGACATTAAGGGGACCCATAAGGACACTTGGGGACATCCAGGGGACCCATAAGGACACTTGGGGACACTGTGGGGACACTTGGGGACATTAAGGGAACCCTTAAGGATAATTGGGGGACCCATAAGGACATTTGGGGGACACTTGGGGACAGGGAGGTGACATTTGGGGGACCCAAAAGAACACGTGGGGTCCCCAGTGGGACATTTGGGGGACCCTTGGGGACATGGAGGTGACACTTGGGGACATTCAGGGGACCCATAAGGACACTTGGGGGAACCCTTAGGGACACTTGGGGGACACTTGGGGACATCTAGGGGACCCATAAGGACACTTGGGGACATTAAGGGAACCCTTAAGGATAATTGGGGGACCCATAAGGACATTTGGGGGACACTTGGGGACAGGGAGGTGACACTTGGGGACATTAAGGGGACCCCTGAGGACACTTGAGGGGACCCATTGGGACATCTGGGGGACCCTTGGGGGACCCATAAGGACACTTGGGGACACCCAGAGGACCCATAAGGACACTTGGGGACACTGTGGGGACACTTGGGGACATTAAGGGAACCCTTAAGGATACTTGGGGGACCCATAAGGACATTTGGGGGACACTTGGGGACAGGGAGGTGACATTTGGGGGACCCAAAAGAACACGTGGGGTCCCCAGTGGGACATTTGGGGGACCCTTGGGGACATGGAGGTGACACTTGGGGACATTAAGGGGACCCATAAGGACACTTGGGGGAACCCTTAGGGACACTTGGGGGACACTTGGGGACATCTAGGGGACCCATAAGGACACTTGGGGACATTAAGGGAACCCTTAAGGATACTTGGGGGACCCATAAGGACATTTGGGGGACACTTGGGGACAGGGAGGTGACATTTGGGGACATTATGGGGACCCCTGAGGACACTTGGGGGGACCCATTGGGACATCTGGGGGACCCTTGGGGGACCCATAAGGACACTTGGGGACACCCAGAGGACCCATAAGGACACTTGGGGACACTGTGGGGACACTTGGGGACATTAAGGGAACCCTTAAGGATACTTGGGGGACCCATAAGGACATTTGGGGGACACTTGGGGACAGGGAGGTGACATTTAGGGGACCCAAAAGAACACTTGGGGTCCCCAGTGGGACATTTGGGGGACCCTTGGGGACATGGAGATGACACTTGGGGACATTAAGGGGACCCATAAGGACACTTGGGGGAACCCTTAGGGACATTTGGGGACATCCAGGGGACCCATAAGGACACTTGGGGACATTAAGGGAACCCTTAAGGATACTTGGGGGACCCATAAGGACATTTGGGGGACACTTGGGGACAGGGAGGTGACATTTGGGGACATTACGGGGACCCCTGAGGACACTTGGGGGGACCCATAAGGACATTTGGGGGACCCTTGGGGGACCCTTGGGGGACCCATAAGGACACTTGGGGACACCCAGAGGACCCATAAGGACACTTGGGGACACTGTGGGGACACTTGGGGACATTAAGGGAACCCTTAAGGATAATTGGGGGACCCATAAGGACATTTGGGGGACACTTGGGGACAGGGAGGTGACATTTGGGGACATTACGGGGACCCCTGAGGACACTTGGGGGGACCCATAAGGACATTTGGGGGACCCTTGGGGGACCCATAAGGACACTTGGGGACACCCAGAGGACCCATAAGGACACTTGGGGGACCCCTAATGGCCATTGGGGACCTTGGGGACATTTGGGGACATTTGGGGACATTTGGGGCCACTGACCACAAAGTATTTCTGCTGTCCCAGCCGCTCCTGCAGCCCCGTCCCGAACACGGCGACCTGCCCGTCATAGCGGTTCCCGCGCTGGGGACACCGGGGTCACCGGGGCACCCATGGGTGACACCGGCCGCCCCCCACCCATGGGTGTCACCCACAGCGTCCCCAAGGCAAGGGGGACATCGAGAATGACACCAAAGTCAAGGGGGTTCAACCCATGGGTGACACCAAAGTCAATGGGGACACCAAGAACGTCCCAAAGTCAATGGGATCCCACCCATGGGTGACACCAAAGTCAATGGGACCCCACCCATGGGTGACACCAACGTCCCCAACCCAATGGGGACACCAAGAATGACCCAAAGTCAACGGGACCCCACCCATGGGTGACACCAAAGTCAATGGGGACACCAAGAATGACCCAAAGTCAATGGGGTCCCACCCATGGGTGACACCAAAGTCAATGGGGACACCGAGAATGACCCAAAGTCAATGGGGACATCAAGAATGACCCAAAGTCAATGGGGTCCCACCCATGGGTGACACCAAAGTCAATGGGGACGTCAAGAAGGACCCAAAGTCAATGGGGTCCCACCCATGGGTGACACCAAAGTCAATGGGATCCCACCCATGGGTGACACCAAAGTCAATGGGGACACCAAGAATGACCCAAAGTCAATGGGATCCCACCCATGGGTGACATCAAAGTCAATGGGGACATCAAGAATGACCCAAAGTCAATGGGATCCCACCCATGGGTGACACCAACAATGTCCCCAACTCAATGGGGACACCAAGAACGTCCCAAAGTCAATGGGATCTCACCCATGGGTGACACCAAAGTCAATGGGGACGTCAAGAATGACCCAAAGTCAATGGGACCCCACCCATGGGTGACACCAAAGTCAATGGGGACACCAAGAATGACCCAAAGTCAATGGGACCCCACCCATGGGTGACACCAACAATGTCCCCAACTCAATGGGGACACCAAGAACGTCCCAAAGTCAATGGGATCTCACCCATGGGTGACACCAAAGTCAATGGGGACACCAAGAATGACCCAAAGTCAATGGGACCCCACCCACGGGTGACACCAAAGTCAATGGGGACACCGAGAATGACCCAAAGTCAATGGGGACATCAAGAATGACCCAAAGTCAATGGGATCCCACCCATGGGTGACACCAAAGTCAATGGGGACGTCAAGAAGGACCCAAAGTCAATGGGATCCCACCCATGGGTGACACCAAAGTCAATGGGGACGTCAAGAAGGACCCAAAGTCAATGGGGTCCCACCCATGGGTGACACCAACAATGTCCCCAACTCAATGGGGACACCAAGAACGTCCCAAAGTCAATGGGATCCCACCCATGGGTGACACCAAAGTCAATGGGATCCCACCCATGGGTGACACCAAAGTCAATGGGATCGCACCCATGGGTGACACCAAAGTCAATGGGATCCCACCCATGGGTGACACCAAAGTCAATGGGGACATCAAGAATGACCCAAAGTCAATGGGGTCCCACCCATGGGTGACACCAAAGTCAATGGGATCCCACCCATGGGTGACACCAAAGTCAATGGGATCGCACCCATGGGTGACACCAAAGTCAATGGGATCGCACCCATGGGTGACATGACCCAAAGTCAATGGGATCCCACCCATGGGTGACACCAAAGTCAATGGGGACGTCAAGAAGGACCCAAAGTCAATGGGGTCCCACCCATGGGTGACACCAAAGTCAATGGGATCCCACCCATGGGTGACACCAAAGTCAATGGGGACACCAAGAATGACCCAAAGTCAATGGGATCCCACCCATGGGTGACACCAAAGTCAATGGGGACGTCAAGAAGGACCCAAAGTCAATGGGATCCCACCCATGGGTGACACCAAAGTCAATGGGGACGTCAAGAAGGACCCAAAGTCAATGGGATCCCACCCATGGGTGACACCAAAGTCAATGGGGACGTCAAGAAGGACCCAAAGTCAATGGGATCCCACCCATGGGTGACATGACCCAAAGTCAATGGGGACACCAAGAATGACCCAAAGTCAATGGGGTCCCACCCATGGGTGACACCAAAGTCAATGGGATCCCACCCATGGGTGACACCAAAGTCAATGGGGACGTCAAGAATGACCCAAAGTCAATGGGATCCCACCCATGGGTGACACCAAAGTCAATGGGGACGTCAAGAATGACCCAAAGTCAATGGGACCCCACCCATGGGTGACACCAAAGTCAATGGGGACGTCAATAATGACCCAAAGTCAATGGGATCCCACCCATGGGTGACACCAAAGTCAATGGGGACGTCAAGAATGACCCAAAGTCAATGGGATCGCACCCATGGGTGACACCAAAGTCAATGGGATCCCACCCATGGGTGACACCAAAGTCAATGGGGACACCAAGAATGACCCAAAGTCAATGGGGTCCCAACCATGGGTGACACCAAAGTCAATGGGATCGCACCCATGGGTGAGACCAAAGTCAATGGGACCCCACCCATGGGTGACATGACCCAAAGCCAATGGGACCCCAGCACGGGTGACCCCGGGAAGGTCCCCAGATGCCGGGGACGCCGCGGGTGCCCCCACCCATGGGTGCTCACCGGGCGACACGTCTCCTCGGTCAGCAGCTGCTCCCTGTTCTCCTCGGGGAGACACTCGAGGGCGTCGAAATACAACCATTGCTGGATGGGGGTGAACTTCCCCGACACCGCCTGCGGGGGACCCAGGCGTCCGGGAGGGACCCGGGCGTCCGGGGGACACAGGAGTTCGGGAGGGACCCAGGAGTTCGGGAGGGACCCAGGAGTTCGAGGGGACCCAGGAGTCCGGGGGACACAGGAGTTCGGGAGGGACCCAGGCGTCCGGGGGACTCAGGAGTTCGGGCGGGACCCAGGCGTCCGGGGGACACAGGAGTTCGGGAGGGACCCAGGAGTTCGGGAGGGACCCGGGCGTCCGGGGGACACAGGAGTTCGGGGGGACCCAGGAGTCCAGGGGACCCAGGAGTTCGGGGGGACCCAGGTGTCCGGGGGACACAGGAGTTTGGGGGGACCCAGGAGTTCGGGAGGGACCCAGGTGTTTGGGAGGGGACCCAGGCGTCCGGGAGGGGACCCAGGCGTCTGGGAGGGACCCAAATGCTCAAGAGGGGACCCAGGCGTCCAGGAAGGGACCCAGGCGTCCGGGAAGGGACCCAGGAGCTCGGGAGGGACCCAGGAGCTCGGGAGGGACCCAGGAGCTCGGGAGGGGACTCAGGTGTCCAGGAAGGGACCCAGGCATCCAGGAGGGACCCAGGAGTTCGGAAGGGGACCCAGGCGTCCGGGAGGGACCCAGGCGTCCGGGAGGGGACCCAGGCGTCCGGGAAGGGACCCAGGCGTCCGGGAGGGACCCAGGTGTCCGGGAGGGACCCAGGCGTCCGGGAGGGGACCCAGGCGTCCGGGAGGGGACCCAGGCATCCGGGAGGGACCCAGGCGTCCGGGAGGGGACCCAGGAGTTCGGAAGGGACCCATATGCTCAAGAGGGGACCCACGAGTCTGGGACGGACCTAGGCGTCCGGGAAGGGACCCAGGCGTTCGGGAGGGACCCAGGCGTCCGGGAGGGACCCAGGAATTCGGGAGGGACCCAAGAGTTTGGAAGGGGACCCAGGTGCCCAGGAAGGGACCCAGGCGTCCGGGAGGGACCCAGGCGTCCGGGAGGGGACCCAGGCGTCCGGGTGGGACCCAGGCGTCCGGGAGGGGACCCAGGCGTGCGGTACCTTCATGACCTCCTGCGCGGCGACCCCCCCGATGAAGCCGTTGAGCGGCGCCAGGTCGCCCGTGGCCTGAAACGCCAACTGGCGAACCAGCTCCTCGTCCAGCGCCGAGCCCGGGGACACGGCGCGCGCCAGGGCCACCACCTCTGCTGCGTCACCCTGCGCGGGGACAGGACAGCGTCACGGCCACGGACAGACAGGGGGACAGGGGACAGGGGACATGGGGACAGGGGGACATGGGGATATGGGGAGATGGGGACAAGGGGACAGGGGGACAGGGGGACAGGGGGACAGGGGGACAGGGGGACATTGGGATATGGGACATGGGACAGGGGGATATGGGGATATGGGGACAGGGGGACATGGGGACATGGGGGATATGGGGACAGGGGGACAGGGGGACAGGGGGACATGGGGACAGGGGGATATGGGGACAGGGGGACAGGGGGATATGGGGACAGGGGGACATGGGGACATGGGGGATATGGGGACAGGGGGACAGGGGGACAGGGGGACATGGGGACAGGGGGACAGGGGGATATGGGGACAGGGGGATATGGGGACAAGGGGACAGGGGGACAGGGGGACAGGGGGACAGGGGGATATGGGGACAGGGGGACATGGGGACAGGGGGACATGGGGATATGGGGATATGGGGACATGGGGACAGGGGGACATGGGACAGGGGGACATGGGGATATGGGGACAGGGGGACAGGGGGATATGGGACATGGGGACAGGGGGACATGGGGATATGGGGACATGGGGACAGGGGGACATAGGGACATGGGGACAGGGGGATATGGGACATGGGGACATGGGGACAGGGGGACATGGGGACATGGGGACATGGGGACAGGGGGACATGGGGATATGGGACACGGGGACAGGGGGACATGGGGACAGGGGGACATGGGGACAGGGGGACAGGGGGACAGGGGGACATGGGGACAGGGGGACAGGGGGACAGGGGGACAGGGGGACATGGGGACATGGGGACATGGGGACAGGGGGATATGGGGACAGGGGGACATGGGGACAGGGGGACAGGGGGACATGGGGACATGGAGAGAGGGGAATAGTGTTTCCCCATTGTCCCCAATGTCCTCCCAGTACAAACCAGTATCCCCAGTATCTCACCCTGTGCTATGGGTGGATGAACATGGTCCCCTAAACTGACTCAACCAGCCCCAGTGCATCATGGGAAGCCCCAATTTCCCCCTTTTCCCCCCATTTCTGACCCCCCCCAGTGTCCCCAACCCCCCCAAAGTCCCCACCCCCATAGGGTCCCCATTGTCCCCAATGTCCTCCCAGTACAAACCAGTGTCCCCAGTATCTCACCCTGTCCTATGGGTGGATGAACATGGTCCCCTAAACTGCCTCAACCAGCCCCAATGCATCATGGGAGGCCCCAATTTCCCCCTTTTCCCCCCATTTCTGACCCCCCAGTGTCCCCAACCCCCGCAATGTCCCCACCCCCGGGGTGTCCCCATTGTCCCCAATGTCCTCCCAGTACAAACCAGTATCCCCAGTATCTCTCCCTGTGCTATGGGTGGATGAACATGTTCCCCTAAACTGGCCCAACCGGCCCCAGTGCATCATGGGAGGCCCCAATTTCCCCCTTTTCCCCCCATTTCTGACCCCCTAGTGTCCCCAACCCCCCCAAAGTCCCCACCCCCATAGAGTCCCCATTGTCCCCAATGTCCTCCCAGTACAAACCAGTGTCCCCAGTATCTCACCCTGTGCTATGGGTGGATGAACATGGTCCCCTAAACTGGCCCAACCAGCCCCAGTGCATCATGGGAAGCCCCAATTTCCCCCTTTTCCCCCCATTTCTGACCCCCCAGTGTCCCCAACCCCCCCAAAGTCCCCACCCCCATAGGGTCCCCATTGTCCCCAATGTCCTCCCAGTACAAACCAGTGTCCCCAGTGCTCACCGCGTGCTGGGGGCGGGGCGCGCGGCCATGTCTCTGGGTGAAGTGGTGCAGCCCCTGCCAGCCCCGGTGCATCATGGGTGCTCGCTCCACCTTCCCATAGTCGGTCACCAGCAGCTCCGGCTCCGCCAGCGACTCCCGCAGCCGCTTCTGCACCAGTACGGACCAGTATGGACCAGTATGAGCCGTATGGACCAGTACGGACCAGTACGGACCAGTATGGACCAGTACGGACCAGTACGGACCAGTATGGACCAGTATAAGCCATATATACCAGTATGGACCAGTACGGACCAGTATGGACCAGTATGAGCCATATACACCAGTATGGACCAGTATGAGCCATATACACCAGTATGGACCAGTATGGACTGGTATGAACCATATACACCAGTACGGACCAGTATGGACCAGTATGGACCAGTATGAACCATATACATCAGTATGGACCAGTACGGACCAGTATGGACCAGTACGGACCAGTCCCCCCCAGTCCATCCCAGTCCCTCCCAGTCCATCCCAGTCCCTCCCAGTCCCCTCAGTCCAAACCAATCCATCCCAGTCCCTCCCAGTCCAAACCAATCCATCCCAGTCCCTCCCAATCCATCCCAGTCCAAACCAATCCATCCCAGTCCAAACCAATCCATCCCAGTCCATCCCAGTCCATCCCAATCCATCCCAGTCCAAACCAATCCATCCCAGTCCCTCCCAGTCCATCCCAGTCCAAACCAATCCATCCCAGTCCATCCCAGTCCATCCCAGTCCAAACCAATCCATCCCAGTCCCTCCCAGTCCATCCCAGTCCAAACCAATCCATCCCAGTCCCTCCCAGTCCCCCCAGTCCAAACCAATCCATCGCAGTCCAAACCAATCCATCCCAGTCCCCCCCAGTCCATCCCAGTCCCCCCCAGTCCCCCCCAGTCCATCCAGTCCAAACCAATCCATCCCAGTCCCTCCAGTCCCAACCAATCCATCCCAGTCCCTCCCAGTCCAAACCAATCCATCCCAGTCCCTCCAGTCCAAACCAATCCATCCCAGTCCCCCCAGTCCCAAGCAATCCATCCCAATCCATCCCAATCCATCCCAGTCCAAACCAATCCATCCCAGTCCCTCCCAGTCCAAACCAATCCATCCCAGTCCAAACCAATCCATCCCAATCCATCCCAGTCCCTCCCAGTCCAAACCAATCCATCCCAGTCCCTCCAGTCCAAACCAATCCATCCCAGTCCCCCCCAGTCCATCCCAGTCCAAACCAATCCATCCCAATCCATCCCAGTCCCTCCCAGTCCATCCCAGTCCCCCCAGTCCAAACCAATCTATCGCAGTCCAAACCAATCCATCCCAATCCATCCCAGTCCCTCCAGTCCAAACCAATCCATCCCAGTCCCTCCAGTCCCAACCAATCCATCCCAGTCCCTCCCAGTCCCTCCCAGTCCAAACCAATCCATCCCAGTCCCTCCAGTCCAAACCAATCCATCCCAGTCCATCCCAGTCCAAACCAATCCATCCCAGTCCCTCCCAGTCCCCCCAGTCCCAAGCAATCCATCCCAATCCATCCCAATCCATCCCAGTCCAAACCAATCCATCCCAGTCCCCCCAGTCCATCCCAATCCATCCCAGTCCCCCCAGTCCCTCCCAGTCCCCCCCAGTCCCCCCAGACCCAACCAATCCATCCCCGCACTCACGAAGCGGATGCGCTTGGGCATCTTGACCTGGGTGACGATTCCCCCGCGCTCGTAGTCGCTGAACCCGCTGGTGTCGCCGACACTGAACGTGTACGGGCCTGGGGACGGGAGGGACCCCGGCGTCCGGGGGACCCAGGCGTTCGGGGGGGACCCAGGCGTTCGGGGGGGACCCCAAAATAGGCCATACAGGGGACCCAGGCGTTCGGGGGGGACCCAGGCGTTCGGGGGGGGGACCCAGGCGTTCGGGGGGGACCCCAAAATAGGCCATACAGGGGACCCAGGCGTTCGGGGGGGACCCAGGCGTTCGGGGGGGGGACCCAGGCGTTCGGGGGGGGGACCCCAAAATAGCCCATACAGGGGACCCAGGCGTTCGGGGGGGACCCAGGCGTTCGGGGGGGACCCCAAAATAACCCATACAGGGGACCCAGGCGTCCGGGAGGGACCCAGGCGTTCGGGGGGGACCCAGAACAGCCCATATAGGGGACCCAGGCGTTCGGGGGGGACCCAGGCGTTCGGGGGGGGACCCAAAATAGCCCATACAGGGGACCCAGGCGTCCGGGAGGGACTCCTCCCCCAACCCCAGGGACCCAGGCGTCCGGGGAGGGACACAGAACAGCCCATATAGGGGACCCAGGTGTCCGGGAGAGGGGACCCAGGCGTTCGGGGGGGACCCAGGCGTCCGGGGGGGGGACCCCAAAATAGCCCATACAGGGGACCCAGGCGTTCGGGGGGGACCCAGGCGTTCGGGGGGGGACCCCAAAATAGCCCATACAGGGGACCCAGGCGTCCGGGAGGGACTCCTCCCCCAACCCCGGGGACCCAGGCGTCCGGGGAGGGACACAGAACAGCCCATATAGGGGACCCAGGTGTCCGGGAGAGGGGACCCAGGCGTTCGGGGGACCCAGGCGTTCGGGGGGGACCCCAAAATAGCCCATACAGGGGACCCAGGCGTCCGGGAGGGACCCAGAACAGCCCATATAGGGGACCCAGGCGTTCGGGGGGGACCCAGGCATTCGGGGGGGGGACCCAAAATAGGCCATACAGGGGACCCAGGCGTTCGGGGGGGACCCAGGCGTCCGGGGGGGGACACAAAATAGCCCATACAGGGGACCCAGGCGTCCGGGAGGGACTCCTCCCCCAACCCCAGGGACCAAGGAGTCCGGGGAGGGACCCAGAACAGCCCCTATAGGGGACCCAGGTGTCCGGGAGAGGGGACCCAGGCGTTTGGGGGACCCAGGCGTCCGGGGGACCCAGGCGTTTGGGGGAGACCCCAAAATAGCCCATACAGGGGACCCAGGCGTTCGGGGGGGACCCCAAAATAGCCCATACAGGGGACCCAGGCGTTCGGGGGGGACCCAGGCGTTCGGGGGGGACCCCAAAATAGCCCATACAGGGGACCCAGGCGTTCGGGGGGGACCCAGGCGTTCGGGGGGGGACCCCAAAATAGCCCATACAGGGGACCCAGGCGTTCGGGGGGGACCCAGGCGTTCGGGGGGGGACCCCAAAATAGCCCATACAGGGGACCCAGGCGTCCGGGAGGGACTCCTCCCCCAACCCCGGGGACCCAGGCGTCCGGGGAGGGACACAGAACAGCCCATATAGGGGACCCAGGTGTCCGGGAGAGGGGACCCAGGCGTTCGGGGGACCCAGGCGTTCGGGGGGGACCCCAAAATAGCCCATACAGGGGACCCAGGCGTCCAGGAGGGGGGACCCAGGCGTCCGGGAGGGGGGACCCAGGCGTCCGGGAGGCACTACTCCCCCAACCCCAGGGACCCAGGCGTCCGGGGAGGGACCCAGAACAGCCCATATAAGGGACCCAGGTGTCCGGCAGAGCCCCCAAAATAGCCAATATAGGGGACCCAGGCGTCCGGGGGGGACCAAGCGAGGGACCCAGGCGTCCAGGGGGGGGACCCAGGCGTCCGGGGGGGACCAAGCGAGGGACCCAGGCGTCCGGGAGAGCCCCCAAAATAGCCAGTATAGGGGACCCAGGCATCCGGGAGGGACCAAACAAGGGACCCAGGCGTCCGGGGGGGACCCAGGCGTCCAGGGGGGACCAAGTGAGGGACCCAGGCGTCCGGGGGGGGGCCAAACAAGGGACCCAGGCGTCCGGGGGGGGACCCAGGCGTCCGGGGGGGACCAAGCAAGGGACCCAGGCGTCTGGGAGAGCCCTCAAAATAGCCAGTATAGGGGACCCAGGCGTCCGGGAGAGCCCTAACAAGGGACCCAGGCGTCCGGGTGGGACCAAACAAGGGACCCAGGCGTCCGGGAGAGCCCTAACAAGGGACCCAGGTGTCCGGGGGGGACCAAACGAGGGACCCAGGCATCCGGGAGGGACCAAACGAGGGACCCAGGCGTCCGGGGGGGGACCCAGGCATCCGGGAGGGACCAAACAAGGGACCCAGGCATCCGGGAGAGCCTTAACAAGGGACCCAGGCGTCCGGGAGAGCCTTAACAAGGGACCCAGGCGTCCGGGGGGGACCAAACGAGGGACCCAGGCGTCCGGGGGGGACCGAACAAGGGACCCAGGCGTCCGGGGGGGACCGAACAAGGGACCCAGGCATTCGGGAAAAGCCCTAACAAGGGACCCAGGCGTCCGGGGGGGACCAAACAAGGGACCCAGGCGTCCGGGGGGGACCAAACGAGGGACCCAGGCGTCCGGGAGAGCCCTAACAAGGGACCCAGGCGTCCGGGGGGGACTGAACAAGGGACCCAGGCGTCCGGGGGGGACCAAACTCGTCACGCCCCTCGAACTCGTCACGCGCCCACTGCGGGGGAGGGGCGTCAGCGCGGGGACCGAGGTGTCCGGGAGACCCACAGAGGGACCCAGGCGTCCGGGAGACTCAGAAAGGGACCCAGGCGTCCGGGAGACCCAAAAAGGGACCCAGGCGTCCGGGAGAGCCCCCAAACCCACCCACAGGGGACCCAGGCGTCCGGGAGACCCAAAAAGGGACCCAGGCGTCCGGGAGAGCCCCCAAACCCACCCACAGGGGACCCAGGCGTCCGGGAGACCCACAAAGGGACCCAGGCGTCCGGGAGGGACCCAAAAAAGGGACCCAGGCGTCCGGGGGTGAACCCAAGCATTCTGGACATGCCCAAAAAAGGGACCCAGGCGTCCGGGAGAGCCCCCAAAATAGCCAGTATAGGGGACCCAGGCATCCGGGAGGGACGAAACAAGGGACCCAGGCGTCCGGGGGGGACCAAGCGAGGGACCCAGGTGTCCGGGAGAGCCCTAACAAGGGACCCAGGTGTCCGGGGGGGACCAAACAAGGGACCCAGGCGTCCGGGAGAGCCCTAACAAGGGACCCAGGCATCCGGGTGGGACCAAACAAGGGACCCAGGCGTCCGGGGGCGGACCCAGGTGTCTGGGGGGGACCAAGAAAGGGACCCAGGCGTCCGGGAGAGCCCTCAAAATAGCCAGTATGGGGGACCCAGGCATCCGGGAGGGCCCAAACAAGGGACCCAGGCGTCCGGGAGAGCCCTAACAAGGGACCCAGGCGTCTGGGGGGGACCGAACAAGGGACCCAGGCGTCCGGGGGGGACCAAGTGAGGGACCCAGGCGTCTGGGGGGGACCAAACAAGGGACCCAGGCGTCCGGGGGGGACCCAGGCGTCCGGGGGGGACCAAGCGAGGGACCCAGGCATCCGGGGGGGGACCAAACAAGGGACCCAGGCGTCCGGGGGCCCCAGGCGTGCGGCTCACCGAGCACGCGGATCTCGAGCGGGCCGCAGCGGTTCAGCTCCTCCATGCCCTCCACCTCGGTGAACGTCACGAAGTCCCCGGTCTCGAAGCCGTGACGGGCGTCGTCCAGACACGTCACCTCCCCCGGGCAGCCCTGCGGGGACCCAGGCGTCCGGGAGGGACCCAGGCGTCCGGGAGGGACTCCTCCCCCCCACGCCGGGGACCCAGGCGTCCGGGAAAGCCCCCAAAATAGCCCATATAGGGGACCCAGGAGTCCGGGAGAGGGGACCCAGGTGTCCGGGGAGGGACCCAGGCGTCCGGGAGAGGGGACCCAGGCGTCCGGGAGAGGGGACCCAGGCGTCCGGGAGAGGGGACCCAGGCGTCCGGGAGAGGGGACCCAGGCGTCCGGGAGAGGGGACCCAGGAGTCCGGGAGGGACCCAGGCGTCCGGGAGGGACCCAGGCGTCCGGGAGGGACTCCTCCCCCCCACCCCGGGGACCCAGGTGTCTGGCAAAGCCCCCAAAATAGCCCATATAGGGGACCCAGGAGTCCGGGAGTGGGGACCCAGGTGTCCGGGGAGGGACCCAGGCATCCGGGAGGGACCCAGGCGTCCCGGAGGGACCCAGGCATCCGGGAGAGGGGACCCAAAATAGCCCATATAGGGGACCCAGGTGTCCGGGAGGGACCCAGGCGTCCGGGAGAGGGACCCAAAATAGCCCATATAGGGGACCCAGGAGTTTGGGAGGGACCCAGGAGTCCGGGAGAGGGGACTCAGGCGTCCGGGAGGGACCCAGGCGTCCGGGAGGGACCCAGGCGTCCGGGAGAGGGGACCCAAAATAGCCCATATAGGGGACCCAGGTGTCCGGGAGGGACCCAGGCGTCCGGGAGAGGGACCCAAAATAGCCCATATAGGGGACACAGGAGTCCGGGAGGGACCCAGGAGTCCGGGAGAGGGGACCCAGGCATCCGGGAGGGACCCAGGCGTCCGGGAGGGACTCCTCCCCCCCACCCCGGGGACCCAGGTGTCTGGCAAAGCCACCAGAATAGCCCATATAGGGGACCCAGGAGTCCGGGAGGGACCCAGGAGTCCGGGAGAGGGGACCCAGGCATCCGGGAGGGACCCAGGTGTCCGGGAGGGACCCAGGCGTCCGGGAGGGACTCCTCCCCCCCACGCCGGGGACCCAGGTGTCCGGCAAAGCCACCAGAATAGCCCATATAGGGGACCCAGGAGTCCGGGAGAGGGGACCCAGGAGTCCGGGAGAGCCCCCAAAATAGCCCATATAGGGGACCCAGGAGTCCGGGAGGGACCCAGGAGTCCGGGAGAGGGGACACAGGAGTCCGGGAGAGGGGACCCAAAATAGCCCATATAGGGGACCCAGGAGTCCGGGAGAGGGGACCCAGGTGTCCGGGAGGGACTCAGGAGTCCGGGAGAGCCCCCAAAATAGCCCATATAGGGGACCCAGGAGTCCGGGAGGGACCCAGGAGTCCGGGAGAGGGACCCAAAATAGCCCATATAGGGGACCCAGGCGTCCAGGAGAGGGGACCCAGGTGTCCGGGAGAGCCCCCAAAATAGCCCATATAGGGGACCCAGGCGTCCGGGAGGGACCCAGGAGTCCGGGAGAGGGGACCCAGGAGTCCGGGAGGGACCCAGGCGTCCGGGAGAGGGGACCCAAAATAGCCCATATAGGGGACCCAGGAGTCCGGGAGGGACCCAGGAGTCCGGGAGAGGGGACCCAGGCATCCGGGAGGGACCCAGGCATCCGGGAGGGACTCCTCCCCCCACACCGGGGACCCAGGTGTCTGGCAAAGCCACCAGAATAGCCCATATAGGGGACCCAGGAGTCCGGGAGGGACCCAGGAGTCCGGGAGAGGGGACCCAGGCATCCGGGAGGGACCCAGGTGTCCGGGAGGGACCCAGGCGTCCGGGAGGGACTCCTCCCCCCCACCCCGGGGACCCAGGTGTCCGGCAAAGCCACCAGAATAGCCCATATAGGGGACCCAGGAGTCCGGGAGAGGGGACCCAGGAGTCCGGGAGAGCCCCCAAAATAGCCCATATAGGGGACCCAGGAGTCCGGGAGAGGGGACCCAGGCATCCGGGAGGGACCCAGGCGTCCGGGAGGGACTCCTCCCCCCCACGCCGGGGACCCAGGTGTCTGGCAAAGCCACCAGAATAGCCCATATAGGGGACCCAGGAGTCCGGGAGGGACCCAGGCGTCCGGGAGGGACTCCTCCCCCAACCCCGGGGACCCAGGTGTCTGGCAAAGCCACCAGAATAGCCCATATAGGGGACCCAGGTGTCCGGGAGGGACCCAGGAGTCCGGGAGAGGGGACCCAGGTGTCCAGGAGGGACCCAGGAGTCCGGGAGAGGGGACCCAGGCGTCCAGGAGAGCCCCCAAAATAGCCCATATAGGGGACACAGGAGTCCGGGAGGGACCCAGGAGTCCGGGAGAGGGGACCCAGGCGTCCGGGAGGGACCCAGGAGTCCAGGAGAGGGGACCCAGGCATCCGGGAGGGACCCAGGCGTCCGGGAGGGACTCCTCCCCCCCACGCCGGGGATCCAGGTGTCTGGCAAAGCCACTAGAATAGCCCATATAGGGGACCCAGGAGTCCGGGAGGGACCCAGGCGTCCGGGGAGGGACCCAGAACAGCTCATATAGAGGACCCAGGCATCCGGGAGTGGGGACCCAGGCGTCCGGGAGAGCCCCCAAAATAGCCCATATAGGGGACCCAGGAGTCCGGGAGAGGGGACCCAGGCGTCCGGGGAAGGACCCAGGCGTCCGGGGAAGGACCCAGAACAGCTCACATAGGGGACCCAGGCATCCGGGAGGGGGACCCAGGCGTCCGGGAGAGGGGACCCAGGCGTCCGGGAGAGGGACCCAAAATAGCCCATATAGGGGACCCAGGCGTCCGGGAGGGACCCAGGTGTCCGGGAGAGGGACCCAAAATAGCCCATATAGGGGACACAGGAGTCCGGGAGGGACCCAGGAGTCCGGGAGAGGGGACCCAAAATAGCCCATATAGGGGACCCAGGCATCCGGGAGGGACCCAGGAGTCCGGGAGAGGGGACCCAGGTGTCCGGGAGAGGGGACCCAAAGAGCCCATATAGGGGACCCAGGTGTCCGAGACTGGGGACCCAGGCATCCGGGAGGGACCCAGGCGTCCGGGAGGGACTCCTCCCCCCCACGCCGGGGACCCAGGTGTCTGGCAAAGCCACCAGAATAGCCCATATAGGGGACCCAGGAGTCCGGGAGGGACCCAGGCGTCCGGGAGAGGGGACCCAAAATAGCCCATATAGGGGACCCAGGAGTCCGGGAGGGACCCAGGAGTCCGGGGAGGGACCCAGAACAGCTCATATAGGGGACCCAGGCGTCCGGGAGAGGGGACCCAGGCATCCGGGAGAGGGGACCCAGGCATCCGGGAGAGGGGACCCAGGCATCCGGGAGAGGGGACCCAGGCATCCGGGAGGGACTCCTCCCCCAACCCCAGGGACCCAGGTGTCCGGGACTGGGGACCCAGGCGTCCGGGAGAGCCCCCAAAATAGCCCATATAGGGGACCCAGGCGTCCGGGACTGGGGACCCAGGCGTCCGATAGGGACTACACCCCAACCCCAGGGACCCAGGCGTCCGGGAAAGCCCCCAAAATAGCCCATATAGGGGACCCAGGAGTCCAGGGAAGGGACCCAGGCATCCGGGGAAGGGACCCAGGCGTCCGGGGAAGGGACCCAGGCGTCCGGTACCTTGGTGACCATGGAGACCATGGCGCTGAGCGGCTGCTCCCCGTTGGTGTCGGTCACCACAAAATCGTCCCCAAAATCGCAGAAAAGCTGCCTAAAAACGGAGGGGGGAGGGGTCAGCCAGGGGACCCAGGCGTCCGGGAAACACCCAAGGGACCCAGGCATCCGGGGGAGGACCCAGGCGTCCGGGACTCCCTAGTAAAGGGACCCAGGCATCCGGGAGAGGACCCAAAAAGGGACCCAGGCGTCCGGGAGAGGACCCAAAAAGGGACCCAGGCATCCGGGAGACCCCCAAAAAGGGACCCAGGCGTCCGGGAGAGGACCCAAAAAGGGACCCAGGCGTCCGGGAGAGGACCCAAAAAGGGACCCAGGCATCTGGGAGAGGACCCAAAAAGGGACCCAGGCGTCCGGGAGAGGACCCAAAAAGGGACCCAGGCGTCCGGGAGACCCCCAAAAAGGGACCCAGGCGTCCGGGAGAGGACCCAAAAAGGGACCCAGGCGTCCGGGAGAGGACCCAAAAAGGGACCCAGGCGTCCGGGAGAGGACCCAAAAAAGGGACCCAGGCGTCCGGGAGAGGACCCAAAAAGGGACCCAGGCGTCCGGGAGACCCCCAAAAAGGGACCCAGGCATCCGGGAGACCCCCAAAAAGGGACCCAGGCGTCCGGGAGAGGACCCAAAAAGGGACCCAGGCGTCCGGGAGACCCCCAAAAAGGGACCCAGGCGTCCGGGAGACCCCCAAAAAGGGACCCAGGCATCCGGGAGACCCCCAAAAAGGGACCCAGGCGTCCGGGAGACCCCCAAAAAGGGACCCAGGCGTCCGGGAGAGCCCCAGAAAGGGACCCAGGCATCCGGGAGAGGACCCAAAAAGGGACCCAGGCGTCCGGGAGAGGACCCAAAAAGGGACCCAGGCGTCCGGGAGAGGACCCAAAAAGGGACCCAGGCGTCCGGGAGACCCCCAAAAAGGGACCCAGGCGTCCGGGAGAGGACCCAGAAAGGGACCCAGGCGTCCGGGAGACCCCAAAAAGGGACCCAGGCGTCCGGGAGAGGACCCAAAAATGGGACCCAGGCGTCCGGGAGAGGACCCAAAAAGGGACCCAGGCGTCCGGGAGAGGACCCAAAAAGGGACCCAGGCGTCCGGGAGAGCCCCAGAAAGGGACCGAGGCATCCGGGAGAGGACCCAAAAAGGGACCCAGGCGTCCGGGAGAGGACCCAAAAAGGGACCCAGGTGTCCGGGAGACCCCCAAAAAGGGACCCAGGCGTCCGGGAGAGGACCCAAAAGGGACCCAGGCGTCCGGGAGACCCCCAAAAAGGGACCCAGGCGTCCGGGAGAGGACCCAGAAAGGGACCCAGGCGTCCGGGAGACCCCCAAAAAGGGACCCAGGCGTCCGGGAGACCCCCAAAAAGGGACCCAGGCGTCCGGGAGAGGACCCAAAAAGGGACCCAGGCGTCCGGGAGACCCCCAAAAAGGGACCCAGGCGTCCGGGAGATGCTTGAAAAGGGGACCCAGGCGTCCGGGAGAGGACCCAAAAAGGGACCCAGGCGTCCGGGAGACCCCCAAAAAGGGACCCAGGCGTCCGGGAGAGGACCCAAAAAGGGACCCAGGCGTCCGGGAGACCCCAAAAAGGGACCCAGGCGTCCGGGAGAGGACCCAAAAAGGGACCCAGGCGTCCGGGAGAGGACCCAAAAAGGGACCCAGGCGTCCGGGAGATCCCCAAAAAGGGACCCAGGCGTCCGGGAGACCCCCAAAAAGGGACCCAGGCGTCCGGGAGAGGACCCAGAAAGGGACCCAGGCGTCCGGGAGACCCCCAAAAAGGGACCCAGGCGTCCAGGAGACCCCCAAAAAGGGACCCAGGCGTCCGGGAGAGGACCCAAAAAGGGACCCAGGCGTCCGGGCCCCACAGGACTCACCCGAAGAGCCCCCTGGTGTCGGCCACCACCAGCTTGATCCCGCGCTCGTGACAGAAATCGCCGACCCACAGCTGCTCCTCCAGCGGAGAGTTGGTCAGAACCACCACCTGGCGCGGACGGACAGACGGACGTGGGGCCGGGGACGGACGGGGGGACGCGGGACGGACGGGGGGACGGACACACGGATGTGGGGGGTGGACAGACAGATGTGGGGCATGGGGATGGACAGGGGGATGTGGGACGGACGGGGGGATGCGGGGCAGGGGACAGACAGACAGACACGGGGCAGACAGGGGGATGTGGGGCAGGGGGATGGACAGACGGACATGGGGCAGGGGGACAGATGGACAGACATGGGGACAGACAGGGGGACGTGGGGCAGGGGGACGGACGGACAGGGGGACATGGGGCAGGGACAAACAGACGGACGTGGGGCAGGGGAATGGACAGACAGACGTGGGGGACATGGGGCAGGGGGACGGACAGACGGACAAGGGGCATGGGGATGGACGGACAGACATGGGGACGGACCCACAGATGTGGGGCAGGGGGACGTGGGGCAGGGATGGACAGACAGACATGGGGCAGGGGGACGGACGGGGGGACATGGGACGGACAGACAGACATGGGGCATGGGGACAGACACATGGATGCAGGGCAGGGGGACGGACGGACAGGGGGACATGGGGCAGGGACAAACAGACGGACGTGGGGCAGGGGGACGGACAGACAGACGAGGGGCATGGGGATGGACAGACAGACATGGGGACGGACAGGGGGACATGGGGCAGGGATGGACAGGGAGACATGGGGACGGACAGGGGGACATGGGGCAGGGACAGACAGACAGACATGGGGCAGGGGGACGGACGGGGGGACATGGGACGGACACACGGACATGGGGCAGGGGACGGACAGACGGAAATGGGGCCGGAAGACAGACGGACAGGGGGACATGGGGTGGGGACAGAGGGATGTGGGGCAGGGGGACGGACACACGGACGTGGGGCAGACAGGGGGATATGGGGACAGAGGGACATTATGGGGGAGATGGGGGGTCAGGACTATTGGGGTTCAGTATTATTGGGGTTCGTTATATTGGGGGTTCATTAAAATGGGGGTTCAGTATTATTGGGGGATTCATTAATTTGGGGGTTAATTAATTGGGGGTTCATTATTTTAGGGGTTAATTAATTGTGGGTTCATTACATTGGGGCTCAATGGAATGGCCCAATGAACTGGGGGCTGAGCGGGTCGAACCAACCGCTCACCCCATGGGGGGACATGGGGGGATTTGGGGGCAGTTTTGGGGGTTCAAGGGGGATTTGGGGGTTCAAGGGCAGTTTGGGGGTTCAATATAATTTGGGGGGTTCATTATTTGGGGGTTAATTAATTGGGGGTTCATTATTTTGGGGTTAATTAATTGGGGGTTCATTACATTGGGGCTCAATGGAATGGCCCAATGAACTGGGGACTGAGCGGGTCGAACCAACCGCTCACCCCATGGGGGGGGTTTGGGAGGAACCCGGATGGTTTTGGGGGTTCGGGGGGGATTTGGGGGTTCGGGGAGGGGTCGGGGGGGTTCAGTATTATTGGGGGGTTCGTTATCTGGGGGTTAATTAATTGAGGGTTCATTATTTTAGGGGTTAATTAATTGGGGGTTCATTACATTGGGGCTCAATGGAATGGCCCAATGAACTGGGGACTGAGCGGGTCGAACCAACCGCTCACCCCATGGGGGGACATGGGGGGATTTGGGGGCAGTTTTGGGGGCTCAAGAGGGATTTGGAGGTTCAGGGAGGGGTCGGGGGGGTTCAGTATTATTGGGGGGTTCATTATTTGGGGGTTAATTAATTGTGGGTTCATTATTTTAGGGGTGATTTAACTGGGGGTTCATTACATTGGGGCTCAATGGAATGGCCCAATGAACTGGGGACTGAGCGGGTCGAACCAACCGCTCACCCCATGGGGGGGGTTTGGGAGGAACCCGTATGGTTTTGGGGGTTCAGGGGGGGATTTGGGGGTTCGGGGAGGGGTCGGGGGGGTTCAGTATTATTGGGGGGTTTGTTATTTGGGGGTTAATTAATTGGGGGTTCATTATTTTAGGCGTTAATTAATTGGGGGTTCATTACATTGTGAGTCAATGGAATAGCTCAATGAACTGGGGGCTGAGCGGGTCGAACCAACCGCTCACCCCATGGGGGGACATGGGGGGATTTGGGGGCAGTTTTGGGGGCTCAAGGGGGATTTGGGGGTTCAAGGGCAGTTTGGGGGTTCAATATAATTTGGGGGGTTCATTATGTGTGGGTTAATTAATTGGGGGTTCATTATTTTGGGGTTAATTAATTGGGGGTTCATTACATTGGGGCTCAATGGAATGGCCCAATGAACTGGGGACTGAGCGGGTCGAACCAACCGCTCACCCCATGGGGGGGTTTGGGAGGAACCCGGATGGTTTTGGGGGTTCGGGGGGGATTTGGGGGTTCGGGGAGGGGTCGGGGGGGTTCAGTATTATTGGGGGGTTCGTTATTTGGGGGTTAATTAATTGGGGGTTCATTATTTTGGGTTTAATTAATTGTGGGTTCATTACATTGGGGCTCAATGGAATGGCCCAATGAACTGGGGGCTGAGCGGGTCGAACCAACCGCTCACCCCATGGGGGGACATGGGGGGATTTGGGGGCAGTTTTGGGGGCTCAAGAGGGATCTGGGGGTTCAAGGGCAGTTTGGGGGTTCAATATAATTTGGGGGGTTCATTATTTGGGGGTTAATTAATTGGGGGTTCATTATTTTAGGGGTTAATTAATGGGGGTTCATTACATTGGGGCTCAATGGAATGGCCCAATGAACTGGGGACTGAGCGGGTCGAACCAACCGCTCACCCCATGGGGGGGGTTTGGGAGGAACACGGATGGTTTTGGGGGTTCAGGGGGGGATTTGGGGGTTCGGGGAGGGGTCGGGGGGGTTCAGTATTATTGGGGGATTCATTAATTTGGGGGTTAATTAATTGGGGGTTCATTATTTTAGGGGTTAATTAATTGGGGGTTCATTACATTGTGAGTCAATGGAATAGCTCAATGAACTGGGGGCTGAGCGGGTCGAACCAACCGCTCACCCCATGGGGGGGTTTGGGAGGAACCCGGATGGTTTTGGGGGTTCAGGGGGGGATTTGGGGGTTCGGGGAGGGGTCGGGGGGGTTCAGTATTATTGGGGGATTCATTAATTTGGGGGTTAATTAATTGGGGGTCCATTATTTTAGGGGTTAATTAATTGGGGGTTCATTACATTGGGGCTCAATGGAATGGCTCAATGAACTGGGGGCTGAGCGGGTCGAACCAACCGCTCACCCCATGGGGGGACATGGGGGGATTTGGGGGCAGTTTTGGGGGCTCAAGGGGGATTTGGGGGTTCAAGGGCAGTTTGGGGGTTCAATATAATTTGGGGGGTTCATTATGTGTGGGTTAATTAATTGGGGGTTCATTATTTTAGGGATTAATTAATTGTGGGTTCATTACATTGGGGCTCAATGGAATGGCCCAATGAACTGGGGACTGAGCGGGTCGAACCAACCGCTCACCCCATGGGGGGGGTTTGGGAGGAACCCGGATGGTTTTGGGGGTTCGGGGGGGATTTGGGGGTTCGGGGAGGGGTCGGGGGGGTTCAGTATTATTGGGGGATTCATTAATTTGGGGGTTAATTAATTGGGGGTTCATTATTTTAGGGATTAATTAATTGTGGGTTCATTACATTGGGGCTCAATGGAATGGCCCAATGAACTGGGGGCTGAGCGGGTCGAACCAACCGCTCACCCCATGGGGGGGGTTTGGGAGGAACCCGTATGGTTTTGGGGGTTCAGGGGGGGATTTGGGGGGTCGGGGAGGGGTCGGGGGGGGTCAGGGGGGTTTGGGGGTGCGGGGGGGTATTTTGGGGTTACCTGAAACGCCTCCAGGAATTGGGGGGTGAGGGGGTCGGTACAACTGGTCACCCCCACGTACGTGTTGAGCTCGGCCACTCGGGGCAGCGTGGCCTCAGCCCGGTTGCGGCCGACGTCGCATTCGCGGAGGTAAAACTGGGGGGAAAACACCAAAAAAATGGGGGTTTGGGGGAACCCCCAAACTTCTACAACCCCCCCCCAACCCCCACTGAACCCCCTGAACCCCAAAACCCCCAAAAATCACCCCAAAATTCAACCAAATGGCCACAAAACCCCCCCCTGGACACCCCAACATTGGAATCGTGGAGATAATATGGGGGGAACCATCAAAAAATAGGGGGGGCACCCCAAAATTTTCACCCCCCCCATGAACCCCCAGAGTCCCATTGAACCCCCAAATCAGCCCCTGAACCCCAAAACTCAACCAAACCCCCCCGGACACCCCAAAAAGCCCCAAAATGCCCCAATATTAATATGGGAATTGTGGGGATCAAATGGGGGGAAACCACCAAAAAATGGGGGGTGGGGGGACCCCAAAACTCCCAGAACCCCCAAACTGGCCCCTTTATGCATCCAAGGGGGGTTTAATTAACCCCAAATGGCTTAATTAGGGTAATTAGCTTAACGAACTGACCTGGGAGGAGATATTGGATCATATGGGGGGGGGTCTGGGGTCACTTGGGGTCATGAACTTGACCCCCCAGACACCCCAAGAACCCCCAGATTGGCCCCTTTATGGACCTTAATGCATCCAATGGGGGCTTAATTAACCCCAAATGGCTTAATTAGGGTAATTAGCTTAACGAACTGACCTGGGAGGAGATGCTGGACCATATGGGGGGGGTCTGGGGTCACGTGGGGTCATGAACTTGACCCCCAGACACCCCAAAACCTGCCCCTTTATGGACCTTAATGCATCCAATGGGGGTTCAATGAACCCCTAATAACTTAATTAGGTTAATTAGCTTAACGAACTGACCTGGGAGGAGATATTGGATCATATGGGGGGGGGTCTGGGGTCACGTGGGGTCATGAACTTGACCCCCAGACACCCCAAAACCTGCCCCTTATGGACCTTAATGCATCCAATGGGGGCTTAATCAACCCCAAATGGCTTAATTAGGGTAATTAGGCTAATGAACTGACCTGGGATGAGACACTGGACCATATGGGGGGGGTCTGGGGTCACTTGGGGTCATGAACTTGACCCCCAGACACCCCAAAACCTGCCCCTTTATGGACCTTAATGCATCCAATGGGGGGTTAATTAACCCCCAATGACTTAATTAGGGTAATTAGGTTAACGAACTGACCTGGGAGGAGATATTGGATCATATGGGGGGGGTCTGGGGTCACTTGGGGTCATGAACTTGACCCCCCAGACACCCCAAGAACCCCCAAATCAGCCACTTTATGGACCTTAATGCATCCAATGGGGGTTTAATTAACCCCAAATGGCTTAATTAGGGTCATTAGGCTAATGAACTGACCTGGGAGGAGACACTGGACCATATGGGGGGGGTCTGGGGTCACTTGGGGTCATGAACTTGACCCCCAGACACCCCAAAACCTGCCCCTTTATGGACCTTAATGCATCCAATGGGGGGTTAATTAACCCCCAATGACTTAATTAGGGTAATTAGGTTAACGAACTGACCTGGGAGGAGACACTGGACCGTATGGGGGGGGTCTGGGGTCACTTGGGGTCATGAACTTGACCCCCCCAGACACCCCAAGAACCCCCAGATTGGCCCCTTTATGCACCTTAATGCATCCAATAGGGGTTCAATGAACCCCTAATAACTTAATTAGCTTAATTAGCTTAACGAACTGACCTGGGAGGAGATATTGGATCATATGGGGGGGGGTCTGGGGTCACATGGGGTCATGAACTTGACCCCCAGACACCCCAAGAACCCTCAGATTGGCCCCTTTATGGACCTTAATGCATCCAATGGGGCTTAATTAACCCCCAATGACTTAATTAGGGTAATTAGCTTAACGAACTGGCCTGGGAGGAGATATTGGACCATATGGGGGGGGTCTGGGGTCACTTGGGGTCATGAACTTGACCCCCAGCCACCCCAAAAACCCCCAAATCAGCCACTTAATGCATCCAACAGGGCTTCAATCAACCCCTAATAACTTAATTAGGTTAATTAACTTAACGAACTGACCTGGGAGGAGATGCTGGACCATATGGGGGGGGTCTGGGGTCTCTTGGGGTCATGAACTTGACCCCCCAGCCACCCCAGGAACCCCCAAATCAGCCACTTAATGCATCCAATAGGGGTTCAATCAACCCCTAATAACTTAATTAGGTTAATTAACTTAACAAACTGACCTGGGAGGAGATATTGGATCATATGGGGGGGGTCTGGGGTCACTTGGGGTCATGAACTTGACCCCCCAGCCACCCCAAGAACCCCCAAATCAACCCCTTTATGCATCCAATGGGGGGTTAATTAACCCCAAATGGCTTAATTAGAGTCATTAGGCTAATGAACTGACCTGGGATGAGACACTGGACCATATGGGGGGGGTCTGGGGTCACTTGGGGTCATGAACTTGACCCCCCAGCCACCCCAAAAACCCCCAAATCAGCCACTTAATGCATCCAATAGGGCTTCAATCAACCCCTAATAACTTAATTAGGTTAATTAACTTAACGAACTGACCTGGGAGGAGAGGTCGGCCCAGCTGGCGGGGTGGGGGTCGTGTAAGGTCACGGCCTTGACCCCCCCCAGCACCAAGTTCTTGGCCACTTCCAGGCCCAGCCCCCGCAGTCCCGACACCAGCACGGCCGCCGTCTGCATGCGCCGCATGGCCTCGTGCCCCAAAACGTACCTGGGGGGGCAAAATGGGGGTCCGGGGGGGTCCCCAACGTCTTCAGGGGGTCCCCAAACCCCTGGGACCCCCCCAGAATCATTGGGGTCCCCCCCAAGGTCAAGGGAACCCCCCAAAGTCCCTCTGGGTCCCCCCCAAGTTCAGTTGAAGCTGCTGTAGAGTCTCATGGTTCCCATTGGGGTTTGGGGGGGAAAATGGGGATCAGAGGGGTCCCCAAACTTATGGGGGGGTCCCCAAGACTCCAAGGGGGTCCCCAAAGCTGTGGGGGAACCCCAAGATTCATGGGGATCCCCCCAAGGTCAAGGGAACCCCCCAAAGTCCCTCTGGGTCCCCCCCAAGTTCAGTTGAAGCTGCTGTAGAGTCTCATGGTTCCCATTGGGGTTTGGGGGGGAAATGGGGGTCAGAGGGGTCCCCAAACTTATGGGGGGGTCCCCAACGTCCTCAGGGGGTCCCCAATCCCCTGGGACCCCCCCAGAATCATTGGGGTCCCCCCCAAGGTCAAGGGAACCCCCCAAAGTCCCTCTGGGTCCCCCCCCAAGTTCAGTTGAAGCTGCTGTAGAGTCTCATGGTTCCCATTGGGGTTTGGGGGGAAATGGGGGGCCCCAAAATCAATGGGGGGGGTCCCCAAACCAATGGGGGGGTCCCCAAGATCCTCAGGGGGTCCCCAAACCCCTGGGACCCCCCCAGAATCATTGGGGTCCCCCCCAAGGTCAAGGGAACCCCCCAAAGTCCCTCTGGGTCCCCCCCAAGTTCAGTTGAAGCTGCTGTAGGGTCTCATGGTTCCCATTGGGGTTTGGGGGGGGAAATGGGGGTCAGAGGGGTCCCCAAACTTATGGGGGGGTCCCCAAGACTCCAATGGGGTCCCCAAAGCTGTGGGGGAACCCCCAGATTCATGGGGATCCCCCCAAGGTCAAGGGAACCCCCCAAAGTCCCTCTGGGTCCCCCCAAGTTCAGCTGAAGATGCTGTAGAGTCTCATGGTTCCCATTGGGGTTTGGGGGGGAAATGGGGGTCCCCAAAGTCAATGGGGGGGGGGTGTAGTATTAAAGGGGGGGTCCCCAACATCCTCAGGGGGTCCCCAAACCCCTGGGACCCCCCCAGAATCATTGGGGTCCCCCCCAAGGTCAAGGGAACCCCCCAAAGTCCCTCTGGGTCCCCCCCAAGTTCAGTTGAAGATGCTGTAGAGTCTCATGGTTCCCATTGGGGTTTGGGGGGGAATGGGGCTTAGGGGGGTCCCCAAAATCAATGGGGGGGTCCCCAAGACTCCAAGGGGGTCCCCAAAGCTGTGGGGGAACCCCAAGATTCATGGGGATCCCCCCAAGGTCAAGGGAACCCCCCAAAGTCCCTCTGGGTCCCCCCAAGTTCAGTTGAAGCTGCTGTAGAGTCTCATGGTTCCCATTGGGGTTTGGGGGGGAATGGGGGTCCCCAAAATCAATGGGGGGTCCCCAAAACCAATGGAGGGGTTCCCAACATCCTCAGGGGGTCCCCAAACCCCTGGGACCCCCCCAGACCCTCTGGGGGGGTCCCTAAATCCATGGGGAACCCCCAAAATCGGGGAAGGGACCCAGGAGTCCGGGAGGAACTAATGTTGGGCGGAACCAAAGTTGCGGGTCTCAGGGGTAGGTGGGGAAGGGAAGTGACGTTGCACCGCGGAACTGGGGGGGACCGGAAATGGTGACACCGAGGCACAAAGGAGACCCGGAAGTGCGGGGATTTTGGGTCCCTGAAGTCCTTTTTTGGGACAAATTTGGGGGATTTTGGGGCCATTTGGGGTTCCCAGCACAAAATTTGGTGCATTTTGGGGTCCGTAAAGACCATTTTGGGGCAATTCTGAGGATCTGTGGATTTGGGGTCCTTGTGGCTGCACCGGGGGGGACCCAGGCGTCCGGGAGGGACCCAGGCGTCCGGGGGGGGACCCAGGCGTCCGGGGGGGGGGATCTAGGAATGGGGAGGGGACCCAGGAGTCCGGGAGGACCCAGGCGTCCGGGTGGGAACACAGGAGATCAGGAGGGACCCAGGCGTCCGGGTGGAAATGCAGATCAGGAGGGACCCAGGAGTTCGGGGGGGACCCAGGCGTCCGGGAAAAGGGACCCAAGAATTTGGGGGGGGGGGGGGGGGGGTCCCAGAAATTCAAGAAGGGACCCAGGCGTCCGGGTGGAAATGCAGATTGGGAAAGGGACCCAGGCGTCCGGGAAAAGGGACCCAGGAATTTAGGAAGGACCCAGGCGTCCGGGTGGAAATGCACATCAGGAGGGACCCAGGAGTTCGGGGGGGACCCAGGAGTTCGGGGAGGGGGGGGGGAGGGGGGAAGGAACCCAGGTGTCTGGGAAAAGGGACCCAGGTGTGCAGAAGGGACCCAGGCGTCCGGGAAAAGGGACCCAGGTGTGCAGAAGGGACCCAGGCGTCCGGGAAAGGGGACCCAGGCGTCCGGGAAAAGGGGACCCAGGCGTCCGGGAAAAGGGGACCCAGGTGTGCAGAAGGGACCCAGGCGTCCGGGAAAAGGGACCCAGGCGTCCGGGAAAAGGGACCCAGGCGTCCGGGAAAAGGGACCCAGGTGTGCAGAAGGGACCCAGGCGTCCGGGAAAAGGGACCCAGGCGTCCGGGAAAGGGGACCCAGGCGTCCGGGAAAGGGGACCCAGGCGTCCGGGAAAGGGGACCCAGGCGTTCGGGAAAAGGGACCCAGGTGTCCGGGAAAAGGGACCCAGGCGTCCGGGAAAAGGGGACCCAGGCGTCCGGGAAAAGGGACCCAGGCGTCCGGGAAAAGGGACCCAGGCGTCCGGGAAAGGGGACCCAGGCGTCCGGGAAAGGGGACCCAGGTGTGCAGAAGGGACCCAGGCGTCCGGGAAAGGGGACCCAGGTGTGCAGAAGGGACCCAGGCGTCCGGGAAAAGGGGACCCAGGTGTGCAGAAGGGACCCAGGCGTCCGGGAAAAGGGACCCAGGCGTCCGGGAAAAGGGACCCAGGCGTCCGGGAAAAGGGACCCAGGCGTCCGGGAAAAGGGACCCAGGCGTCCGGGAAAGGGGACCCAGGCGTGCCCCGCTCACAGCTGCCGTGAGTAGAGCCCCTCGTCGATCTCGGCCTCCGAACCGTTCTTGGCCATCGCCGAGCCCTGGGGACAGACGGACGTGTCACCGGGGACGGACAGGGGGACAGGGGGACATGGGGACCGGGGGGACGTGGGGACATGGGGACAATGGGGACATGGGGACAGGGGGACATGGGGACAGGGGGACATGGGGACATGGGACATGGGGACATGGGGACATGGGGACAGGGGGACAGGGGGACAATGGGGACAGGGGGACAGGGGGACAGGGGGACAGGGGGACAGGGGGACATGGGGACATGGGGACATGGGGACATGGGGACAAGGGGACAGGGGGACAATGGGGACAGGGGGACAATGGGGACAGGGGGACAATGGGGACAGGGGGACAGGGGGACAGGGGGACAGGGGGACAGGGGGACAGGGGGACAATGGGGACAGACGGGGGGGATATGGGGACATGGGGACAATGGGGGTGATGGGGATATGGGGATATGGGGACAGATGGGGGGATATGCGGACAATGGGGGTGATGGGGACATGGAGACAATGGGGATATGGGGACAATGGGGATATGGGGACAGACGGCGGGATATGGGGACAATGGGGACAGATGGGGGGATATGGGGACAATGGGGGTGATGGGGACAATGGGGATATGGGGACAATGGGGGTGATGGGGACAATGGGGACCATGGGGATATGGGGACATGGGGACAGACAGGGGGACATGGGACATGGGAACAGGGGACATGGGGACAGGGGGACAGGGGGACAGGGGGACAGGGGGACAATGGGGACATGGGGACGGGGGGCCAGGGGGGTGACGGGGACACCCTGCAGTCTCGGGGTGACCTGGGGTGACAATGGGTGCCACTGGGGGTCAATGGGTGACACTAGGTGCCATGGGGGGATCACTGGGGGTCAATGGGTGACACTGGGGGGTCAATGGGGGGGTCAATGGGTGCCATGCAGGGTCAATGGGGGGTCAATGGGTGACACTGTGGTGCCACGGGGGGTCAATGGGTGCCATGGGGGGTCATTGGGTGACAATGGGGGTCAATGGGGGGTCAATGGGTGCCATGGGGGGGTCAATGGGGTGACACTGGGGGTCAATGGGGGGTCAATGGGTGCCATGGGGGGGTCACTGGGGGTCAATGGGTGCCATGGGGGGGTCAATGGGGTGACACTGGGGTCAATGGGTGACACTGGGGTGCCATGGGGGGGTCACTGGGGGTCAATGGGTGCCATGGGGGGGTCAATGGGGTGACACTGGGGTCAATGGGTGACACTGGGGTCAATGGGGGGGTCACTGGGGGTCAATGGGTGCCATGGGGGGGTCAATGGGGTGACACTGGGGTCAATGGGTGACACTGGGGTGCCATGGGGGGGTCACTGGGGGTCAATGGGTGCCATGGGGGGGTCAATGGGGTGCCACGGGGGGTCAATGGGGGGTCAATGGGTGACACTGGGGGTCAATGGGTGCCATGGGGGGGTCAATGGGTGGTCAATGGGTGACACTGGGGGTCAATGGGGGGTCAATGGGGGGTCAATGGGGGTCAATGGGTGACACTGGGGGTCAATGGGTGCCATGGGGGGGTCAATGGGTGGTCAATGGGTGACACCGGGGGTCAATGGGGGGTCAATGGGTGCCATGGGGGGGGTCAATGGGGGGTCAATGGGTGCCATGGGGGGGTCAATGGGTGACACCGGAGGTCAATGGGGTGACACTGGGGGTCAATGGGGGGTCAATGGGGTGACACTGGGGGTCAATGGGGGGTCAATGGGTGACACTGGGGTGCCATGGGGGGTCACTGGGGGTCAATGGGTGCCATGGGGGGGTCAATGGGTGGTCAATGGGTGACACTGGGGGTCAATGGGTGCCATGGGGGGGTCAATGGGGGGTCAATGGGTGACACTGGGGGTCAATGGGTGCCATGGGGGGGTCAATGGGGTGACATCGGGGGTCAATGGGGGGTCAATGGGTGCCACCGGGGGTCAATGGGTGACACTGGGGTGCCATGGGGGGTCACTGGGGGGGTCAATGAGGTGACACCGGGGGTCAATGGGTGACACTGGGGTGCCATGGGGGGGTCACTGGGGGTCAATGGGTGCCATGGGGGGGTCACTGGGGGTCAATGGGGGGGTCACCGGGGGTCACGGGGTTCACTCACGTTTGTGGGGGTGCTGCCGGGGGTGGGGGCGGGGTCGGGGGAGGGGCCCGTCGGCTGCGCTGACCCGGAGACGCGGCGCTTCTTGCACAGCGGGGAGCTGGACATCTGCACGGACGGACACACGGACCGTCAGGACACACGGACACAGCCCGCGGGACGGACACACGGAACACACAGACACACCGACGGGTCAGGGACACACGGACATGGGGACAGACGGACAGACGGGTCAGGGACACACGGACATGGGGACACACGGACAGACGGACATGGGGACAGATGGACCAGTCAGGGACACACGGACAGACGGACAGGTGATGGACACACAGACAGACATGGGGACAGACGGACAGACGGGTCAGGGACACACGGACATGGGGACACACGGACAGATGGGTCAGGGACACATGGACATGGGGACAGACAGACTGGTCAGGGACACACGGACAGGTCAGGGACAGACGGACACGGGGACAGACAGACCAGTCGCGGACAGACAGACGGACATGCAGAGCCATCTGGGACACACGGACATGGGCACAGACAGACCGGTCAGGGACAGACACACGGACAGACGGCTCGAGGACACACGGACGTGGGGACAGACGGACCCGTCAGGGACACACAGACGGGTCAGGGACACACGGACATGGGGACAGGGACAGACAGACATGGGGACAGACACACGGACACAGGGACAGACGGACATACGGACAGACGGGTCAGGGACACACAGACACGGGGACAGACAGACAGGTCAGGGACAGACACACGGACAGGTGAGGGACACAGAGACAGACGGGGGGACAGACACACGGACAGACGGGTCGGGGACAGACGGACATGGGGACAGACACACTGACGGGTCAGGGACAGACAGACAGACAGACAGGTCAGGGACAGACACATGGACAGGCGGACAGGTGATGGACACACAGACAGGGGGACAGACGGACCTGTCAGGGACACACAGACGGGTCAGGGACAGACGGACACGGGGACAGACGGACCCATCAGGGACAGACAGACATGGGGACAGACAGACAGACAGACAAGGGGACAGACACAGTGGTCAGGGACACACAGACAGGTCAGGGACACAGGGACATGGGGACAGACAGACAGCTCAGGGACAGACACACGGACATGGGGACAGACGGACATGGGGACAGACGGACATGGGGACAGACGGACATGGGGACAGACACACGGACAGACGGGTCAGGGACACACAGACACAGGGACACACGGACAGCTCAGGGACAGACACACGGACAGGGGAGGGACACACAGACAGACAGGGGGACAGACGGACCGGTCAGGGACACACAGACGGGTCAGGGACAGACGGACATGGGGACAGACGGACAGGCCAGGGACACACAGACGGACAGGGGGACAGACACACGGACAGGTCAGGGACAGACAGACAGAGGGACACACGGACACAGACACCTGGGACGGACAGACCAGTAAGGGACAGACGGACGGACAGACGGACAGGTCAGGGACAGACGGACAGGGGGATGGGTCAGAGGTCACAGAGGGACACCGGGTGACACCGGGAAGCACATGGGGTGACAACAGGTGACACCAGGTGGGACATTGGGGGACACCATGTGACATTGAGAACCACACGGGGTGACAACAGGTGACACCAGGTGGGACATTGGGTGACAATGGGAAGGACACTGGGTGACACACCAGGGGACACTGGGGACACAACAGCTGACACCGGGTGACACTGGGGGACAATGGGTGACACACCGGGGCACACATCGGGTGACACTGGGGGACAATGGGGGACACAACAGGTGATACCAGGGGACACAACAGGTGACGCTGGGGGTACATTGGAGGACAATGGGGGACACACCAGGTGACACTGGGAGTACACTGGGGGACAATATGAGACACATCAGGTGACATTGGGGGACAATGGGTGACACCGGGGATACACTGGGGGACACACCAAGTGACACTGGGGGGACACAACAGGTGATGCTGGGGGTACATTGGGGGACAACTGGGGACACACCGGGTGACACTGGGGGACATTGGGTGACACAACAGGTGACACCAGATGACACTGGGGGACACACCAGGTGACATTGGGGGGACACACCAGGTGACACCAGGGGACACCGGGGATACACTCGGGGACACACCAGGTGACATTGGGAGTACACTGGGGGACAATGGGAGACACACTGGGTGACACACCAGGTGACACAACAGGTGACACCGGGTGACACTGGGGGACACACCAAGTGACATTGGGGGGACAATGGGGGACACACCGGGTGACACTGGGGATACACTGGGGGACACACCAAGTGACACTGGGGGGACACACCGGGTGACACACCAGGTGACACACAAGGTGACACCGGGTGACACTGGGGATACACTGGGGGACAATGGGGGACACTGGGGATACACTCGGGGACACACCAGGTGACATTGGGAGTACACTGGGGGTCAATGGAAGACACACTGGGTGACACTGGGGACATTGGGGGACACGCCGGGTAACACTGGGGGACAATGGGGGACACGCCGGGTGACACTGGGGGGACACACCGGGTGACACACCAGGTGACACTGGGGGACACTGGGGGACACACCGGGTGACACCGGGGACACACTGGGGACACACCGGGGGACAATGGGTGACACACCGGGTGACACACCGGGTGACACACCGGGTGACACAACAGGTGACAGTGGGGATACACTGGGGGACACACCAGGTGACACTGGGGGGACACACCAGGTGACACAACAGGTGACACTGGGGGACAATGGGGGACACACCAGGTGACACTGGGAGTACACTGGGGGACAACAGGGGACACACCGGGTGACACAACAGGTGACACCGGGTGACACTGGGGACACACCGGGTGACACTGGGGGACATTGGGGGACAATTGGGGACACACCAGGTGACATCAGGGGACATTGGGGGACACACCGGGTGACACATCAGGTGATACCGGGTGACACTGGGGATACACTGGGGGACATTGGGGGACACACCGGGTGACACATCAGGTGATACCGGGTGACACTGGGGATACACTGGGGGGACACACCAATTGACACTGGGGGACACATCAGGTGACGCTGGGGGTACATTGGGGGACAATGGGGGACACACCAAGTGACACCGGGTGACACTGGGGATACACTGAGGGACACACCAGGTGACATTGGGAGTACACTGGGGGACAATGGGAGACACACTGGGTGACACTGGGGGACACACCAGATGACACAACAGGTGACACCGGGTGACACTGGGGATACACTGGGGGACAATGGGGGACACACTGGGTGACACAACAGGTGACACCGGGTGACACTGGGGGACACACAAGGTGACACTGGGGGACAATGGGGGACACACCAGGTGACACTGGGAGTACACTGGGGGACAATGGGGGGACACACCGGGTTACACTGTGGACACACCAGGTGACACCGGGTGACACTGGGGATACACTGGGGGACAATGGGGGACACACCGGGTGACACTGGGGTGACACTGGGGGACAATGGGGGACACACCGGGTGACACAACAGGTGACACAACAGGTGACACTGGGGGACAATGGGGGACACACCGGGTGACATTAGGGGACACAACAGGTGACACCGGGTGACACCGGGGGACAATGGGGGACACACCGGGTGACACCGGGGGACAATGGGGATACACTGGGGGACAATGGGGGACACACCGGGTGACAATGGGGGACACACCGGGTGACACAACAGGTGACACTGGGTGACACTGGGGGGACACACCGGGTGACACGGGGGGACACACCGGGTGACACGGGGGGACACACCGGGTGACACCGGGTGACACAACAGGTGACACCGGGTGACACTGGGGACACACCAAGTGACACTGGGGTGACATTGGGGGACACACCGGGTGACATTGGGGGACACACCGGGTGACACAACAGGTGACACTGGGGATACACTGGGGATACACTGGGGATACACTGGGGGACACACCGGGTGACACAACAGGTGACACAACAGGTGACACAACAGGTGACACAACAGGTGACACTGGGGGACAATGGGGGACACACCGGGTGACATTGGGGGCACACCGGGTGACACCGGGTGACACTGGGGATACACTGGGGGACAATGGGGGACACACCGGGTGACATTGGGGGACACACCAGGTGACACAACAGGTGACACTGGGGGACAATGGGGGACACACTGGCTGGCCCCGCCCCCCAGAGCGCAGGGGGCGGAGCTTCCCCAGGAGCTCCCATTGGTGAGGTTCCCGTGGGGGGGGGGTCCCAGGAAGGTCCCATTAACGGGGGCGGGGGGGGGTTCCCATTAATGAGGTTCCCATTAACTAGGTGGGGGGGCGGGGGGTCTCATTAATGAGGTTCCTATTAATTGGGAAGGTCCCATTAACGCGGGGGTCTCATTAACATGGGGGATGCCATTAATTAGGGGGGTCCCATTAATTGGGGGGGGGGGTCCCATTAACCGCTGGGTTAATTAACAAGAGGATGACATTAATGAGGTTCCCATTAATTGGGGGGGGTCCCATTAATAAGGTTCCTATTAGCTGGGAAGGTACCATTAATGGGGGGGGGGGGAATTAACGAGGTTCCCATTAATTGGAAGGGTCCCATTAATGGGGGGGTGACATTAATGAGGTTCCCATTAACCGGGGGGGTCCCACTAATGAGGTTCCTATTAATTAGGGGGGGGTCCCATTAACCAGGAAGGTCCCATTAACATGGGGGGGGGGGGGGTCCCCTTAATACAGTTCCCAATAACTGGGAAGGTACCATTAATGGGGGGGGGGGGGCACATTAATGAGGTTCCCATTAATCAGGGGGGGGGTCCCATTAACGGGGGGGGGTCCCACTAATGAGGTTCCTATTAATTGGGGGGGGTCCCATTAACCAGGAAGGTCCCATTAATTGGGGGGGGATCCCATTAATAAGGTTCCCATTAACTAGGAAGGTACCATTAATGTGGGGGGGGATTAATGAGGTTCCCATTAATTAGGGGGGGGTCCCATTAACCAGGAAGGTCCCATTAATAAGGGGGGGGTCCCATTAATTGGGGGGGTCCCATTAACGAGCTTCCCATTAATTAGTTTCCCATTAATAGGGGGGTCCCATTAACCAGGACGGTTCCATTAATGTGGGGGGGGGGATTAATGAGGTTCCCATTAATTAGGGGGGGGTCCCATTAACCAGGAAGGTCCCATTAATAAGGGGAGGGTCCCATTAATTGGGGGGGTCCGATTAACGAGCTTCCCATTAATTAGTTTCCCATTAATAGGGGGGTCACATTAACCAGGAAGGTCCCATTAATGTGGGGGGGGGATTAATGAGGTTCCCATTAATTAGGGGGGGTCCCATTAACCAGGAAGGTCCCATTAATAAGGGGGGGGTCCCATTAATTGGGGGGGGGTCCCATTAATTGGGGGGGGTCCCATTAATGAGCTTCCCATTAATAGGGGGGTCCCATTAACCAGGACGGTTCCATTAATGCGGGGGGGGAATTAATGAGGTTCCCATTAATTGGGGGGGGGTCCCATTAACCAAGAAGGTCCCATTAATAAGGGGGGGTCCCATTAATTGGGGGGGTCCCATTAATGAGCTTCCCATTAATAGGGGGGTCCCATTAACCAGGACGGTTCCATTAATGTGGGGGGGGGGGGATATTAACGACATTCCCATTAATTGGGGGGGGTCCCATTAAAGAGGAAGGTCCCATTAATAAGGGGGGGTCCCATTAATTGGGGGGGTCCCATTAACGAGCTTCCCATTAATTAGTTTCCCATTAATAGGGGGGTCCCATTAACCAGGACGGTACCATTAATGGGGGGGGGGGTCCCATTAAACCCCGGGGGTTCCCATTAAACCCCACGGGGGTCGCGCACACGGGGGGTCGTTCCCCACCCCTCCCCCCACCCTTTTTGCCCCCCCCCGCCCCCCCCGGTGCCGTTTTGGGCCCATTTGGGCCCGTTTTGTACCAATCTCGCTGTCCAGGCCCCGCCGCCGGGTCCCGCCCGCTCCGCTCGGCTCCTCCGCCACAAGATGGCGGCGGCTTCTTCCCCGCCCGCCTCCTCCCGCCTCTCGCAGCCCCGCCCACGGCTCCTTCCCATTGGCCGCTCCTAAGAGGCGCCGCGTTGCTATTGGTTGACACCTCCCGCCGCCGCCCGCTTCCTCAACAGAGCAGCGGGTGATTGGGAGAGCCACGCCTGGCCACGCCCCACACGGCGTGACCCGGATGGGGAGGACACGCCTGCTTATGTATATGTAATGAAGGGGCGTGGCCTCGTGACACAGCAGCGCGCGCGGCCGCAACGGCGGCCGCGAAGGGACAAGAGGCCTATAGGGGTGTAGCGCGACCTATAGGGGCCTATTGGAGAGATATAGGGACCCAAAAAGGGACCCAGGAGTTCGGGAAATGCCCCCAAAAGGGACCCAGGAGTTCGGGACAGACCCGAAAAGGGACCCAGGAGTTCGGAAAATGGTCAAAGAGGGACCCAGGAGTTCGGGACACGCCCAAGAAAGGACCCAGGAGTTCGGGAAACGGCCAAGAAGGGACCCAGGAGTTCGGGAAATGGCCCAAAAAAGGGACCCAGGAGTTCGGGACCCCCGCAAAAAAGGGACCCAGGCGTCCGGGCTCCCCACCCCCTCCCCCACCCCCCAAGTCGAGTCCCAAATTTCTGGTTTTTTCACCCATTTATTTAAAAAACCCCCAAACCACGGGGGGGGGGCGGGGGGGTCAAGGGGGAGGGAACACGGGGGGGTGTGGCCAAAGGGGCGTGGCCGGGAAGGGGGCGGAGCCTCAGGGTCCTTCGCTGAATCGGGTCACGCCCCCCGGGCGGGGCCGGGAGGGGGGCTGGGGGACACGGGGTCACCAGGGGTCACAGGGGTCACCCCAGTGTCCCCCCAAAGTGACCCCATGGCCCAGTCCATCCCAGTCCATCCCAGTCCATCCCAGTCCCCCCCAGTCCCTCCCAGTCCATCCCAGTCCATCCCAGTTCATCCCAGTCCATCCCAGTCCATCCCAGTCCATCCCAGTCCATCCCAGTTCAATCCCAGTTCAATCCCAGTCCATCCCAGTCCCCCCCAGTCCCTCCCAGTTCATCCCAGTCCATCCCAGTCCATCCCAGTCCATCCCAGTCCCTCCCAGTCCCTCCCAGTCCATCCCAGTCCCTCCCAGTCCATCCCAGTCCATCCCAGTTCAATCCCAGTTCAATCCCAGTCCCTCCCAGTCCATCCCAGTTCAATCCCAGTCCCTCCCAGTCCATCCCAGTCCCTCCCAGTCCATCCCAGTCCATCCCAGTTCCCTCCCAGTCCATCCCTGTTCAATCCCAGTTCAATCCCACTCCATCCCAGTCCATCCCAGTCCCTCCCAGTCCATCCCAGTCCATCCCAGTTCCCTCCCAGTCCATCCCAGTTCAATCCCAGTTCAATCCCAGTTCAATCCCAGTCCATCCCAGTCCATCCCAGTCCCTCCCAGTCCCTCCCAGTCCATCCCAGTTCAATCCCAGTCCATCCCAGTCCCTCCCAGTCCATCCCAGTCCATCCAGTTCAATCCCAGTCCATCCCAGTCCATTCCAGTTCCATCCCAGTCCATCCCAGTCCATCCCAGTCCATCCCAGTCCCCCCAGTCCATCCCAGTTCAATCCCAGTCCATCCCAGTCCCTCCCAGTCCATCCCAGTCCCTCCCAGTCCATCCCAGTCCCTCCCAGTCCCTCCCAGTCCATCCCAGTCCATCCAGTCCCTCCCAGTCCCTCCCAGTCCCTCCCAGTCCATCCCAGTTCAATCCCAGTCCATCCCAGTCCTTCCCAGTCCATCCCAGTCCCCCCCAGTCCATCCCAGTCCCTCCCAGTCCCTCCCAGTCCCTCCAGAGTCCCTCCCAGTCCCCCCCAGTCCCTCCAGTCCCTCCCAGTCCATCCCAGTCCCTCCCAGTCCCTCCCAGTCCATCCCAGTTCAATCCCAGTCCATCCCAGTCCCTCCCAGTCCATCCCAGTCCCTCCCAGTCCATCCCAGTCCATCCCAGTCCATCCCAGTCCCCCCCAGTCCATCCCAGTCCCTCCCAGTCCCTCCCAGTCCCTCCCAGTCCATCCCAGTTCAATCCCAGTCCATCCCAGTCCATCCCAGTCCATCCCAGTCCCTCCCAGTCCCTCCAGTCCCTCCCAGTCCATCCCTGTTCAATCCAGTTCAATCCCAGTCCATCCCAGTCCATCCCAGTCCCTCCCAGTCCATCCCAGTTCAATCCCAGTTCAATCCCAGTCCATCCCAGTCCCTCCCAGTCCCTCCCAGTCCATCCCAGTTCCATCCCAGTTCAATCCCAGTCCATCCCAGTCCCCCCCAGTCCATCCCAGTTCAATCCCAGTCCATCCCAGTCCCCCCCAGTCCCCCCCAGTCCATCCCAGTCCCCCCCAGTCCATCCCAGTTCAATCCCAGTCCCTCCCAGTCCATCCCAGTCCCTCCCAGTCCATCCCAGTCCCTCCCAGTCCCTCCCAGTCCATCCCAGTCCATCCCAGTCCCTCCCAGTCCCTCCCAGTCCCCCCAGTCCATCCCAGTCCCTCCCAGTCCCTCCCAGTCCATCCCAGTCCATCCCAGTCCCTCCCAGTCCCTCCCAGTCCATCCCAGTCCCTCCCAGTCCCTCCCAGTCCATCCCAGTCCCTCCCAGTCCATCCCAGTTCAATCCCAGTCCATCCCAGTCCCTCCCAGTCCATCCCAGTCCATCCCAGTCCCTCCCAGTTCAATCCCAGTCCATCCCAGTTCAATCCCAGTTCAA
This sequence comes from Columba livia, assembly GCF_036013475.1. NCBI lineage: Eukaryota > Metazoa > Chordata > Aves > Columbiformes > Columbidae > Columba > Columba livia. The sequence continues at coordinate 67,132 of NW_027043507.1, forward strand.
TCCCAGTCCCCCCCAGTCCATCCCAGTCCCTCCCAGTCCATCCCAGTTCAATCCCAGTTCAATCCCAGTTCAATCCCAGTCCCTCCCAGTCCCTCCCAGTTCCCTCCCAGTCCATCCCAGTCCATCCCAGTCCCTCCCAGTCCATCCCAGTCCCTCCCAGTCCCTCCCAGTCCATCCCAGTTCAATCCCAGTTCAATCCCAGTCCCTCCCAGTCCATCCCAGCCCCCCCCAGTCCATCCCAGTCCATCCCAGTTCAATCCCAGTTCAATCCCAGTCCATCCCACTCCCTCCCAGTCCCTCCCAGTCCATCCCAGTTCCCTCCCAGTCCATTCCAGTTCAATCCCAGTCCCTCCCAGTCCATCCCAGTCCATCCCAGTCCAATCCCAGTCCATCCCAGTCCCCCCCAGTCCATCCCAGTCCATCCCAGTCCCCCCCAGTCCATCCCAGTTCAATCCCAGTTCAATCCCAGTTCAATCCCAGTCCCTCCCAGTCCCTCCCAGTCCCTCCCAGTCCAATCCCAGTCCATCCCAGTCCCTCCCAGTCCCTCCCAGTCCCCCCCAGTCCCTCCCAGTCCATCCCAGTCCATCCCAGTCCCTCCCAGTCCATCCCAGTCCATCCCAGTCCCTCCCAGTCCCTCCCAGTCCAATCCCAGTCCATCCCAGTCCCTCCCAGTCCCTCCCAGTCCCCCCCAGTCCCTCCCAGTCCATCCCAGTCCCTCCCAGTCCCTCCCAGTCCCTCCCAGTCCAATCCAGTCCATCCCAGTCCATCCCAGTCCCTCCCAGTCCCTCCCAGTCCAATCCCAGTCCATCCCAGTCCCTCCCAGTCCCTCCCAGTCCCTCCCAGTCCAATCCCAGTCCATCCCAGTCCCTCCCAGTCCATCCCAGTCCCTCCCAGTCCATCCCAGTCCCTCCCAGTCCCCCCCAGTCCCTCCCAGTGTCCCCAGTTCACCTCTCTGCGCCGGCCCAGCCCCGTCCCCTCCTTCCAGCCCATGGCCTGCAGCATGCGGCACCCCAGCGTGGCCTCGCGGGGGAGGGGCCCCTCGGCGTCCCTGCCCCCAACGGCACCCGCGGGTCACCCGGGGACCCCTCCCCCACCGCACCCTCCGCCGGGGTCAGGGGGGTCAATGGGGTCTATGGGGTCTAAGGGGTCAATGGGGGGCTATGGGGTCAATGGGGTCAATGGGGTCAATGGGATCAATGAGGGGCTATGGGGTCTATGGGGTCTATGGGGTCTATGGGGTCAATGGGATCAATGAGGGGCTATGGGGTCTATGGGGTCAATGGGGTCTATGGGGTCTATGGGGTCAATGGGGTCAATGGGGTCAATGGGGTCAATGGGGTCTATGGGGTCAATGGGGTCAATGGGGTCTATGGGGTCTATGGGGTCAATGGGGTCAGTGGGGTCAATGGGGGGCTATGGGGTCTATGGGGTCAATGGGGTCTATGGGGTCTATGGGGGCTATGGGGTCTATGGGGTCTATGGGGTCTATGGGGGCTATGGGGTCTATGGGGTCTATGGGGTCAATGGGGTCTATGGGGTCAACGGGGTCTATGGGGTCAATGGGGGGCTATGGGGTCAATGGGGTCTATGGGGTCAATGGGGGGCTATGGGGTCAATGGGGGGCTATGGGGTCTATGGGGTCAATGGGGTCAATGGGGTCAGTGGGGTCAATGGGGTCAATGGGGTCTATGGGGTCAATGGGGTCAGTGGGGTCAATGGGGGGCTATGGGGTCTATGGGGTCAATGGGGTCTATGGGGTCTATGGGTTCAATGGGGTCTATGGGGTCTATGGGGTCAATGGGGTCAATGGGGTCAATGGGATCAATGAGGGGCTATGGGGTCTATGGGGTCAATGGGGTCTATGGGGTCTGTCTATGGGGTCAATGGGGGGGTATGGGGGTCTATGAGGTCAATGGGGTCAATGGGGTCTATGGGGTCTATGGGGTCAATGGGGTCTATGGGGTCAATGGGGGGCTATGGGGTCAATGGGGTCTATGGGGTCAATGGGATCAATGAGGGGCTATGGGGTCTATGGGGTCAATGGGGGCTATGGGGTCAGTGGGGTCAATGGGGTCTATGGGGTCTATGCGGTCAATGGGGTCTATGGGGTCAATGGGGTCTATGGGGTCAATGGGGTCTATGGGGGGCTATGGGGTCAATGGGGTCTATGGGGTCAATGGGGTCTATGGGGGGCTATGGGGTCAATGGGGTCTATGGGATCTATGGGGTCTATGGGGTCTATGGGGTCAATGGGGGGGTATGGGGTCAATGGGGTCTATGGGATCAATAGGGTCAATGGGGTCAATGGGGTCTATGGGGTCAATGGGGTCTATGGGGTCTATGCGGTCAATGGGGTCAGTGGGGTCTATGGGGTCAATGGGGGGCTATGGGTCAGTGGGTCAATGGGGTCTATGGGGTCTATGGGGTCAATGGGGGGCTATGGGGTCAGTGGGGTCAATGGGGTCTATGGGGTCTATGGGGTCTATGGGGTCAATGGGATCTAAGGGGTCAATGGGGGCTATGGGGTCTATGGGGGCTATGGGGTCTATGGGGTCAATGGGGTCTATGGGGTCAATGGGGTCAATGGGGTCAATGGGGTCTATGGGTCAGTGGGGTCTATGGGGTCTATGGGGTCAATGGGGTCAGGGGGGTCAATGGGGTCAATGGGGTCTATGGGGTCAATGGGGTCAGTGGGGTCTATGGGATCAATGGCGTCCATGGGGTCAATGGGGGGCTATGGGGTCAATGGGGTCTATGGGGTCAATGGGGTCAGGGGGGTCAATGGGGTCTATGGGGTCAATGGGGTCAATGGGGTCAGGGGGGTCTATGGGGTCTATGGGGTCAATGGGGTCTATGGGGTCAATGGGGTCAATGGGGTCTATGGGGTCTATGGGGTCTATGGGGTCAATGGGGTCTATGGGATCAATGGGGTCAATGGGGTCTATGGGGTCAATGGGGTCAGTGGGGTCTATGGGGGGCTATGGGGTCAATGGGCTCTATGGGGTCAATGGGGTCTATGGGATCAATGGGGTCAATGGGGTCAATGGGGGCTATGGGGTCTATGGGATCAATGGGGTCAATGGGGTCAATGGGGTCAATGGGGTCTATGGGGTCAATGGGGGGCTATGGGGTCAATGGGGGACTTATGGGGTCAATGGGGTCTATGGGGTCAATGGGGGGCTATGGGGCCAATGGGGGGCTATGGGGGGCTATGGGGTCAATAGGGTCTATGGGGTCAATGGGGGGCTATGGGGTCTATGGGGTCAATGGGGTCAGTGGGGTCTATGGGATCAATGGGGTCTATGGGGTCAGTGGGGTCAATGGGGGGGCTATGGGGCCAATGGGGTCAATGGAGGGCTATGGGGTCGAGGTCTATGGGGTCAATGGGGTCTATGGGGTCTAAGGGGTCAATGGGGGGCTATGGGGTCAATGGGGTCAATGGGGTCAATGGGGTCTATGGGGTCTATGGGGTCAATGGGGTCTATGGGGTCAATGGGGTCTATGGAGTCAATGGGGGGGCTATGGGGTCAATGGGATCAATGGGGGGCTATGGGGTCAATGGGATCAATGGGGGGGCTATAGGGTCAGTGGGGGTCTATGGGGGTCTTATGGGGTCAATAGGGGTCTATGGGGTCAATGGGGGGCTATAGGGTCAATGGGAGGTCTATGGGGTCAATGGGGTCAGTGGGGAGCTATGGGGTCTATGGGGTCAACGGGGGGTCAATGGGGGCTCTATAAGGTCTATAGGGTCAATGGGGGTCTATGGGATCTATGGGGTCAACAGGGGGTCCATAGGGGCTCTATAGGGTCTATAGGGTCAATGGGAGGTCTATGGGGTCAATGGGGGGCTATGGGGTCTGTGGGGTCAACGGGGGGTCAATGGGGGGGTCTACAGGGTCTCTGGGGTCAATGGGGTGTGTGGGTGCTCACCCCGATTGGGGGAGGGGTCCCCCGACTCGTCTCCGTTTGGTGTCGGGGGGGTCAGGGTTGGCCCCTCCCCCCCCGCCCTGCTTCTCCCTCCGCTCGGCCGCCCGGTCCCGGTACTTCAGCTGGGGGAGGGGAGCACCCATGGGTGTCATGTGACCCAGCACCCATGGGTGTCATGTGACCCAGCACCCATGGGTGCCATAGCAACCCCATCCAGCACCCATGGGTGTCATGTGACCCAGCACCCATGGGTGTCATAGCAACCCCATCCAGCACCCATGGGTGTCATGTCACCCAGCACCCATGGGTGTCATGTCACCCAGCGCCCATGGGTGTCATAGCAACCCCATCCAGCACCCATGGGTGTCATGTCACCCAGCACCCATGGGTGCCATAGCAACCCCATCCAGCACCCATGGGTGTCATGTGACCCAGCGCCCATGGGTGCCATAGCAACCCCATCCAGCACCCATGGGTGTCATGTGACCCAGCACCCATGGGTGTCACAGCAACCCCATCCAGCACCCATGGGTGTCATGTCACCAGCACCCATGGGTGTCATAGCAACCCCATCCAACACCCATGGGTGTCATGTGACCCAGCACCCATGGGTGTCATAGCAACCCCATCCAACACCCATGGGTGTCATGTCACCCAGCACCCATGGGTGTCAGAGCAACCCCATCCAGCACCCATGGGTGTCATGTCACCCAGCACCCATGGGTGCCATAGCAAACCCATGGGTGTCATGTCACCCAGCACCCATGGGTGTCACAGCAACCCCATCCAGCACCCATGGGTGTCATGTCACCCAGCACCCATCGGTGTCACAGCAACCCCATCCAACACCCATGGGTGTCATGTCACCCAGCGCCCATGGGTGCCATAGCAACCCCCATCCAGCACCCATGGGTGTCATGTCACCCAGCACCCATGGGTGCCATAGCAACCCCATCCAGCACCCATGGGTGTCATGTGACCCAGCACCCATGGGTGCCATAGCAACCCCATCCAGCACCCATGGGTGTCATGTCACCCAGCACCCATGGGTGTCATAGCAACCCCATCCAGCACCCATGGGTGTCATGTGACCCAGCACCCATGGGTGCCATAGCAACCCCATCCAGCACCCATGGGTGTCATGTGACCCAGCACCCATGGGTGCCATAGCAAACCCATGGGTGCCATGTCACCCAGCACCCATGGGTGCCCCCCCAAGTCCCATGGGTGCCCCAAGTCCCATGGGTGCCCCTCAGCACCCATGGGTGCAGGTACCTCCATGTCCTCCAGGGGGGGCTGGTGGCTCCTCCGCTGCAGCTCCAGGTTTTGCTGGGAGGGACCCAGGAGTTCGGGAGGGACCCAGGAGTTCGGGAGGGACCCAGGAGTTCGGGAGGGACCCAGGAGTTCGGGGGGACCCAGGAGTTCAGGGGGGACCCAGGAGTTCGGGAGGGACCCAGGAGTTCCCCAAATACCAAATACCCAATAGGGGTGGTCCCAATACCCCCAAATGGGTCCCCAAAACCCCCCCAAAGTGGGTTTTCCCACCCAATGAGGGATCCCCAACACCCAATGGGGGGTCCCCAATATCCATGGGGGGTCCCCAACACCCAATGGGAGGGTCCCCAATATCCCAGGGGGGTCCCCAACACCCAATGGGGGGGTCCCCAACATCCAATGGGGGGTCCCCAATATCCCAGGGGGTCCCCAATCCCCTCAAGAAAGGTCCCCAAATCCCCCCCAAAGTGTCACTTCCCACCCAAAGGGGGGGTCCCCAATATCCCAGGGGGTCCCCAATATCTATGGGGGGTCCCCAATATCCATGGGGGGTCCCCAATATCCCAGGGGGTTCCCCAACACCCAATGGGGGGGTCCTCAATATCCCAGGGGGGTCCCCAATATCCCAAGGGGGTCCCCAACACCCAATGGGGGGTCCCCAATATCCAAGGGGGGTCCCCAATATCCCAAGGGGGTCCCCAACACCCATGGGGGGGTCCCAATATCCATGGGGGGTCCCCAATATCCCAGGGGGTCCCCAACACTATCCTGGGGTCCCCGATCCCCTCAAGAAAGGTCCCCAAACCCCCCAAAGTGTCACTTCCCACCCAAAGGGGGATCCCCAATACCCAAAGGGGTCCCCAACACCCAATGGGGGGGTCCCCAATATCCAAGGGGGGTCCCCAATATCCCAGGGGGTCCCGAACACTTCCCTGGGGTCCCCGATCCCCTCAAGAAAGGTCCCCAAACCCCCCCAAAGTGTCACTTCCCCCCCAAAGGGGGGTCCCCAATATCCCAGGGGGGTCCCCAATACCCAATGGGGGGGTGCCCAGATTTGGGGGTACCTTGTGCAGCCCCGAGAGCTGCTGGTGCCGCAGCAGCGCCTCCTTGCTGGGGAATTGGCGCCGGCACAACAAACAGGCCAGTTTGTGCCAATCGGTGAGCGGTTGGGACCCCCCCGGGACCCCTCCGGGTGACGGGACCCCCGGGCCGGGCCCCCCGCCCCCCCGCTCGCCGCGGTCACCCCGATCGCCCTCCTCTTCGCTCTCGCTCTCCCCGCTGTAGGCGGCGACCAGACCCCGGGGGGGCTCTGCGGAGAAACGGGGACCCAGGAGTTCGGGAGGGACCCAGGAGTTCGGGAGGGACCCAGGAGTTTGGGGGAGGTAGGGGCTTGAGGGACCCAGGCATTCGGGAGGGACCCAGGAGTTCGGGGGACATGGGAGGTCAGGGGGACCCAGGAGTTCGGGAGGGACCCAGGAGTTCGGGGGAGATAGGGGATTGGGGGACCCAGGAGTTCGGGAGGGACCCAGGAGTTCGGGGGAGATAGGGGATTGGGGGACCCAGGAGTTCGGGAGGGACCCAAGAGTTCGGGAGGGACCCAGGAGTTCGGGAGGGACCCAGGAGTTCAGGGGACACTGGGGTTTGGGGGACCCAGGAGTTCGGGAGGGACCCAGGAGTTCGGGGGAGATAGGGGATTGGGGGACCCAGGAGTTCGGGAGGGACCCAGGAGTTCGGGAGAGACCCAGGAGTTCAGGGGACACTGGGGTTTGGGGGGACCCAGGCGTTCGGGAGGGACCCAGGAGTTCGGGGGACCCAGGAGTTTGGGAGGGACCCAGGAGTTTGGGAGGGACCCAGGAGTTTGGGGGACACACAAGTTCAGGAGGACCCAGGAGTTTGGGGGGACCCAGGCATCCGGGAGGAACCCAGGAGTTCAGTGGGGGTGCCCAGGTATCTGGGAGGGACCCAGGCGTCCGGGGGGACCCAGGCGTCCGGCTCACCATCCGGTCGTCGCCCCCCAGCCGCGGCAGCTCCAGGTTCGGGTGCTGGTGCCGCTCGCTCAGGGCGCCCTGGGGGGAACCGGGGTCACCCCTGGGTGCTGGGGGTGACCCCCATGGCACCCATAGACCCACATAGACCCCTATAGAACCCATAGCCCCCATAGACCCCCATAGCACCCATAGACCCACATAGACCCCCATAGCACCCATAGCTCCCATAGACCCACATAGACCCCCATAGCACCCATAGCCCCCATAGACCCACATAGACCCCCCATAGCCCCCATAGACCCACATAGACCCCCATAGCACCCATAGCCCCTATAGACCCACATAGACCCCCCATAGCACCCATAGACCCACACAGACCCACACAGACCCCCCATAGCACCCATAGCTCCCATAGACCCACATAGACCCCCCATAGCACCCATAGCCCCCATAGACCCACATAGACCCCCATAGCACCCATAGCTCCCATAGACCCACATAGACCCCCCATAGCACCCATAGACCCACATAGACCCCCATAGCATCCATAGCCCCCATAGACCCACACAGACCCCCCATAGCACCCATAGCCCCCATAGACCCACATAGACCCCCCATAGCACCCATAGACCCACATAGACCCCCCCATAGCCCCCATAGACCCACATAGACCCCTATAGCACCCATAGCCCCCACAGACCCATGTAGTCCCCTATAGCACCTATAGCTCCCATAGACCAACATAGACCCCCCATAGCACCCATAGCTCCCATAGACCCACATAGACCCCCCATAGCACCCATAGCCCCTATAGACCCACATAGACCCCCCATAGCACCCATAGACCCACACAGACCCACACAGACCCCCCATAGCACCCATAGCCCCCATAGACCCACATAGACCCCCATAGCACCCATAGCCCCCATAGACCCACATAGACCCCCCATAGCACCCATAGCTCCCATAGACCCACATAGACCCCCCATAGCACCCATAGCCCCCATAGACCCACATAGACCCCCATAGCACCCATAGCTCCCATAGACTCACACAGACCCCTATAGCACCCATAGCCCCCATAGACCCACATAGACCCCCATAGCACCCATAGCTCCCATAGACCCACACAGACCCCCTATAGCACCCATAGCCCCTATAGACCCACATAGACACCCCATAGCACCCATAGCTCCCATAGACCCACATAGACCCCCGCATAGCACCCATAGCTCCCATAGACCCACATAGACCCCCCATAGCACCCATAGACCCCATAGACCCACATAGACCCCCCATAGCACCTATAGACCCACATAGACCCCCATAGCACCCATAGCTCCCATAGACCCACATAGACCCCCTATAGCACCCATAGCACCCATAGACCCACACAGACCCACACAGACCCCCCCATAGCACCCATAGCCCCCATAGAACCCATAGACCCACATAGCACCCATAGACCTCCCATGGCACCCATAGACCTCCATAGCACCCACAGACCTCCCATAGCTCCCACAGACCCACATAGACCCCCATAGCACCTGTAGCCCCCACAGACCCACATAGACACCCATAGCACCCATAGCCCCCATAGCACCCATAGACCCACATAGCACCCATAGCTCCCATGGCACCCATAGACCCACATAGCACCCATAGCTCCCATAGCACCCATAGACCCACACAGACCCACACAGACCCCCCATAGCCCCCATAGCACCCATAGACCCACATAGCACCCACAGACCTCCCATGGCACCCATAGACCCACACAGACCCCCCCCATAGCACCCATAGCCCCCATAGCACCCATAGACCCACATAGACCCTCCCATAGCACCCATAGGCCCCCTATAGCACCCGTAGACCCCTATGGCACCCATGAACCCGCATAGCACCCACAGCCCCCCATAGCACCCATAGACCTCCATAGCACCCACAGCCCCCATAGCACCCATAGACTCCCCATAGCACCCATAACCCCCATAGCACCCATAGACCTCCATAGCACCCATAGCCCCCATACCACCCATAGCCCCACATAGCACCCATAGACCCGTCATACCTGATGCCCCCATATCGCTCTATAGCACCCATGGGTGCTCTCACCTTCTTCTCCAGGATGGCGCACCCAACGCCCCATACAACTGCCATAGGTCTCTATAGCACCCATGGGTGCTCTCACCTTCTTCTCCAGGATGGCGCACCCAACGCCCCATACAACTGCCATAGGTCTCTATAGCACCCATGGGTGCTCTATCTCACCTTCTTCTCCAGGATGGCGCACCCAACGCCCCATACAACTGCCATAGGTCTCTATAGCACCCATGGGTGCTCTCACCTTCTTCTCCAGGATGGCGCACCCAACGCCCCATACAACTGCCATAGGTCTCTATAGCACCCATGGGTGCTCTCACCTTCTTCTCCAGGATGGCGGACCCAACGCCCCATACAACTGCCATAGGTCCCTATAGCACCCATGGGTGCTCTCACCTTCTTCTCCAGGATGGCGCACCCAACGCCCCATACAACTGCCATAGGTCTCTATAGCACCCATGGGTGCTCTCACCTTCTTCTCCAGGATGGCGCACCCAACGCCCCATACAACTGCCATAGGTCTCTATAGCACCCATGGGTGCTCTCACCTTCTTCTCCAGGATGGCGCACCCAACGCCCCATACAACTGCCATAGGTCTCTATAGCACCCATGGGTGCTCTCACCTTCTTCTCCAGGATGGCGCACCCAACGCCCCATACAACTGCCATAGGTCTCTATAGCACCCATGGGTGCTCTATCTCACCTTCTTCTCCAGGATGGCGCACCCAACGCCCCATACAACTGCCATAGGTCTCTATAGCACCCATGGGTGCTCTATCTCACCTTCTTCTCCAGGATGGCGCACCCAACGCCCCATACAACTGCCATAGGTCTCTATAGCACCCATGGGTGCTCTCACCTTCTTCTCCAGGATGGCGCACCCAACGCCCCATACAACTGCCATAGGTCTCTATAGCACCCATGGGTGCTCTATCTCACCTTCTTCTCCAGGATGGCGCACCCAACGCCCCATACAACTGCCATAGGTCCCTATAGCACCCATGGGTGCTCTATCTCACCTTCTTCTCCAGGATGGCGCACCCAACGCCCCATACAACTGCCATAGGTCTCTATAGCACCCATGGGTGCTCTCACCTTCTTCTCCAGGATGGCGCACCCAACGCCCCATACAACTGCCATAGGTCTCTATAGCACCCATGGGTGCTCTATCTCACCTTCTTCTCCAGGATGGCGCACCCAACGCCCCATACAACTGCCATAGGTCTCTATAGCACCCATGGGTGCTCTATCTCACCTTCTTCTCCAGGATGGCGCACCCAACGCCCCATACAACTGCCATAGGTCTCTATAGCACCCATGGGTGCTCTATCTCACCTTCTTCTCCAGGATGGTGCACCCAACGCCCCATACAACTGCCATAGGTCTCTTTAGCACCCATGGGTGCTCTCACCTTCTTCTCCAGGATGGCGCACCCAACGCCCCATACAACTGCCATAGGTCTCTATAGCACCCATGGGTGCTCTATCTCACCTTCTTCTCCAGGATGGCGCACCCAACGCCCCATACAACTGCCATAGGTCTCCATAGCACCCATGGGTGCTCTATCTCACCTTCTTCTCCAGGATGGCGCACCCAACGCCCCATACAACTGCCATAGGTCTCTATAGCACCCATGGGTGCTCTATCTCACCTTCTTCTCCAGGATGGCGCACCCAACGCCCCATACAACTGCCATAGGTCTCTATAGCACCCATGGGTGCTCTCACCTTCTTCTCCAGGATGGCGCACCCAACGCCCCATACAACTGCCATAGGTCTCTATAGCACCCATGGGTGCTCTCACCTTCTTCTCCAGGATGGCGTACCCAACGCCCCATACAACTGCCATAGGTCTCTATAGCACCCATGGGTGCTCTCACCTTCTTCTCCAGGATGGCGCACCCAACGCCCCATACAACTGCCATAGGTCTCTATAGCACCCATGGGTGCTCTCACCTTCTTCTCCAGGATGGCGGACCCAACGCCCCATACAACTGCCATAGGTCTCTATAGCACCCATGGGTGCTCTCACCTTCTTCTCCAGGATGGCGCACCCAACGCCCCATACAACTGCCATAGGTCTCTATAGCACCCATGGGTGCTCTCACCTTCTTCTCCAGGATGGCGGACCCAACGCCCCATACAACTGCCATAGGTCTCTATAGCACCCATGGGTGCTCTCACCTTCTTCTCCAGGATGGCGCACCCAACGCCCCATACAACTGCCATAGGTCTCTATAGCACCCATGGGTGCTCTCACCTTCTCCTCCAGGATAGCGCACCCAACGCCCCATACAACTGCCGTAGGTCTCTATAGCACCCATGGGTGCTCTCACCTTCTTCTCCAGGATGGCGTACCCAACGCCCCATACAACTGCCATAGGTCTCTATAGCACCCATGGGTGCTCTCACCTTCTTCTCCAGGATGGGGGACCCAACGCCCCATACAACTGCCATAGGTCTCTATAGCACCCATGGGTGCTCTATCTCACCTTCTTCTCCAGGATGGCGCACCCAACGCCCCATACAACTGCCATAGGTCTCTATAGCACCCATGGGTGCTCTATCTCACCTTCTTCTCCAGGATGGCGCACCCAACGCCCCATACAACTGCCATAGGTCTCTATAGCACCCATGGGTGCTCTATCTCACCTTCTTCTCCAGGATGGCGCACCCAACGCCCCATACAACTGCCATAGGTCTCCATAGCACCCATGGGTGCTCTCACCTTCTTCTCCAGGATGGCGCACCCAACGCCCCATACAACTGCCATAGGTCTCTATAGCACCCATGGGTGCTCTATCTCACCTTCTTCTCCAGGATGGCGCACCCAACGCCCCATACAACTGCCATAGGTCTCTATAGCACCCATGGGTGCTCTCACCTTCTTCTCCAGGATGGCGCACCCAACGCCCCATACAACTGCCATAGGTCTCTATAGCACCCATGGGTGCTCTATCTCACCTTCTTCTCCAGGATGGCGCACCCAACGCCCCATACAACTGCCATAGGTCTCTATAGCACCCATGGGTGCTCTATCTCACCTTCTTCTCCAGGATGGCGGACCCAACGCCCCATACAACTGCCATAGGTCTCTATAGCACCCATGGGTGCTCTCACCTTCTTCTCCAGGATGGCGCACCCAACGCCCCATACAACTGCCATAGGTCTCTATAGCACCCATGGGTGCTCTCACCTTCTTCTCCAGGATGGCGTACCCAACGCCCCATACAACTGCCATAGGTCTCTATAGCACCCATGGGTGCTCTCACCTTCTTCTCCAGGATGGCGCACCCAACGCCCCATACAACTGCCATAGGTCTCTATAGCACCCATGGGTGCTCTCACCTTCTTCTCCAGGATGGCGTACCCAACGCCCCATACAACTGCCATAGGTCCCTATAGCACCCATGGGTGCTCTATCTCACCTTCTTCTCCAGGATGGCGCACCCAACGCCCCATACAACTGCCGTAGGTCTCTATAGCACCCATGGGTGCTCTATCTCACCTTCTTCTCCAGGATGGCGCACCCAACGCCCCATACAACTGCCATAGGTCTCTATAGCACCCATGGGTGCTCTATCTCACCTTCTTCTCCAGGATGGCGCACCCAACGCCCCATACAACTGCCGTAGGTCTCTATAGCACCCATGGGTGCTCTCACCTTCTTCTCCAGGATGGTGCACCCAACGCCCCATACAACTGCCGTAGGTCTCTATAGCACCCATGGGTGCTCTCACCTTCTTCTCCAGGATGGCGTACCCAACGCCCCATACAACTGCCATAGGTCTCTATAGCACCCATGGGTGCTCTCACCTTCTTCTCCAGGATGGCGCACCCAACGCCCCATACAACTGCCATAGGTCTCTATAGCACCCATGGGTGCTCTCACCTTCTTCTCCAGGATGGCGCACCCAACGCCCCATACAACTGCCATAGGTCTCTATAGCACCCATGGGTGCTCTCACCTTCTTCTCCAGGATGGCGGACCCAACGCCCCATACAACTGCCATAGGTCTCTATAGCACCCATGGGTGCTCTCACCTTCTTCTCCAGGATGGCGCACCCAACGCCCCATACAACTGCCATAGGTCTCTATAGCACCCATGGGTGCTCTCACCTTCTTCTCCAGGATGGCGTACCCCGCGTCGGCCGCGGCCGCCTCCCTCCTCTCGTCGTCCCGGGGTGCCGGGGGGTTCCCCGAGCTGCGCCCGCTCTCCCGCTGCTTGTTCAGGCTGCGCGCCCAGCGCTCCATGTCCTTGGCGATCTAGGAGCACCCATGGGTGTCATTAGGGTGACTGGGGACGCATGGGACCCATTGGGGACCTATGGGTGCTATTGAAATGATTGGAGAGCCGTGGGTGCCATTGGGGTCTAAAAGGACTCATAGGAGCATATGGGAGTCCATGGGTGCTATTGGGGTCAAAAGGCACCCATGGGTGCTGTTGGGGACCCACGGGTGCTATTAAAATGATTGGAGACCAATGGGTGCCATTGGGGTCTAAAGGGACCCATAGGGGGACATGTGGACCCATGGGTGCTATTGGAATCAAAAGGGACCTATGGGTGCTGTTGGGGACCCACGGGTGCTATTGAAATAATTGGAGACCAATGGGTGCCATTGGGGTCTAAAGGGACCCATAGGGGGACATGGGGACCCATGGGTGTTATTGGGGTCTAAGGGGACCCATAGGTGCTATTGGGGTCAAAGAAGACCCATGGGTGTCATTGGGGACCCATAGGTGCTGTTAGGACCCATGGGTGCTATTGGGGACCCATAGGTGCTGTTGGGACCCATGGGTGCTGTTGGGGACCCATGGGTGCTATTGAGAAGAATGGGGACCTATGGGTGCTACTGAAATGACTGGAGAGCCGTGGGTGGCATTGAGGTCTAAAGGGACCCATAGGGGGACATGGGAACCCATGGGTGCTATTGGGGTCTAAGGAGACCCATGGGTGCTGTTGGGGACCCATGGGTGCTATTGGGGTCTAAGGAGACCCATGGGTGCTGTTGGGGACCCATGGGTGCTATTGAGAGCATTAGACTCATGGGTGTCATTGAGGACCCATAGGTGCTGTTGGGACCCATGGGTGCTATTGGGGTCAAAAGGGACCCATGGGTGCTGCTGGGGACCCACGGGTGCTATTGAGAGCATTGGAGACCCATGGGTGTCATTGGGGACCCATAGGTGCTGTTGGAAGCCATGGGTGCTCTTGGGGACCCATACGTGCTGTTGGAAGCCATGGGTGCTCTTGGGGACCCATTGGTGCTGTTGGGACTCATGGGAGTCATTGGGGACCCATTGGTGCTGTTGGGACCCATGGGTGTCATTGGGGACCCATAGGTGCTGTTGGGACCCATGGGTGCTCTTGGGGACCCATTGGTGCTGTTGGAAGCCATGGGTGCTCTTGGGGACCCATAGGTGCTGTTGGGACTCATGGGTGCTATTGGGGACCCATAGGTGCTGTTGGGACCCATGGGTGTCATTGGGGACCCATTGGTGCTGTTGGGACCCATGGGTGCTCTTGGGGACCCATAGGTGCTGTTGGGAGCCATGCGTGTCATTGGGGACCCATAGGTGCTGTTGGGACACATGGGTGCTCTTGGGGACCCATAGGTGCTGTTGGGACCCATGGGTGTCATTGGGGACCCATTGGTGCTGTTGGGACCCATGGGTGCTCTTGGGGTCTATGGGCACCCCTGGGTGCTGTTGGGTGTTCAGGCTGCGCGCCCAGCGCTCCATGTCCTTGGCGATCTAGGAGCACCCATGGGTGTCATTAGGGTGACTGGGGACCCATGGGACCCATTGGGGACCTATGGGTGCTATTGAAATGATTGGAGAGCCGTGGGTGCCATTGGGGTCTAAAGGGACCCATAGGGGGACATGGGGATCCATGGGTGCTATTGGGGTCTATGGGGACCCATGGGTGCTGTTGGGGAGCCATGGGTGCTGTGGGTCCTCATGGGTGCTGTGGGTGCCCCTGGGTGCTGTGGGTCCCCCCTTGGGTGCTGTGGGCACCCATGGGTGCTGTGGGGCTCTATGGGTCCCCCATGGGTGCTGTGGGGCTCTATGGGTCCCCCATGGGTGCTGTGGGCACCCATGGGTGCTGTGGGGCTCTATGGGTCCCCCATGGGTGCTGTGGGGCTCTATGGGTGCCCCTGGGTGCTGTGGGCACCCTTGGGTGCTGTGGGGCTCTACGGGTCCCCCTGGGTGCTGTGGGGCTCTATGGGTGCCCTTGGGTGCTGTGGGGCTCTATGGGTGCCCCCTGGGTGCTGTGGGTCCCCCCTGGGTGCTGTGGGGCTCTATGGGTGCTGTGGGCACCCCTGGGTGCTATGGGGCTCTATGGGTGCCCCTGGGTGCTGTGGGGCTCTATGGGTGCTGTGGGCACCCTTGGGTGCTGTGGGGCTCTATGGGTGCCCCTGGGTGCTGTGGGGCTCTATGGGTGCTGTGGGGCTCTATGGGTGCTGTGGGCACCCCTGGGTGCTGTGGGGCTCTATGGGTGCCCCTGGGTGCTGTGGGGCTCTATGGGCACCCCTGGGTGCTGTGGGGCTCTATGGGTGCTGTGGGGCTCTATGGGCACCCCTGGGTGCTGTGGGGCTCTATGGGTGCCCCTGGGTGCCGTGGGGATCTATGGGTCCCCATGGGTGCTGTGGGCACCCCTGGGTGCTGTGGGGCTCTATGGGTGCTGTGGGTCCCCCCTGGGTGCTGTGGGGCTCTATGGGTGCTGTGGGTCCCCCATGGGTGCTGTGGGGCTCTATGGGTGCTGTGGGGCTCTATGGGTGCTGTGGGTCCCCCATGGGTGCTGTGGGGCTCTATGGGTGCTGTGGGGCTCTATGGGTCCCCCATGGGTGCTGTGGGGCTCTATGGGTGCTGTGGGCTCTATGGGTGCTGTGGGCACCCTTGGGTGCTGTGGGTCCCCCCTGGGTGCTGTGGGGCTCTATGGGTGCTGTGGGGCTCTACGGGTCCCCCCTGGGTGCTGTGGGGCTCTATGGGTGCTGTGGGGCTCTATGGGTGCTGTGGGCTCTATGGGTGCTGTGGGGCTCTATGGGTGCTGTGGGTCCCCCCTGGGTGCTGTGGGTCCCCCATGGGTGCTGTGGGGCTCTATGGATTCCCCATGGGTGCTGTGGGGCTCTATGGGTGCTGTGGGCTCTATGGGTGCTGTGGGGCTCTATGGGTGCTGTGGGGCTCTATGGGTGCTGTGGGCACCCTTGGGTGCTGTGGGGCTCTATGGGTCCCCATGGGTGCTGTGGGTCTCTATGGGTGCTGTGGGTCCCCCCTGGGTGCTGTGGGGCTCTATGGGTGCTGTGGGTCCCCCATGGGTGCTGTGGGGCTCTATGGATTCCCCATGGGTGCTGTGGGGCTCTATGGGCGCTGTGGGGCTCTATGGGTCCCCCATGGGTGCTGTGGGGCTCTATGGGTGCTGTGGGGCTCTATGGGTGCTGTGGGTCCCCATGGGTGCTGTGGGGCTCTATGGGTGCTGTGGGGCCCCCATGGGTGCTGTGGGGCTCTATGGGTGCTGTGGGGCTCTATGGGTGCTGTGGGTCCCCCATGGGTGCTGTGGGGCTCTATGGGTGCTGTGGGCACCCCTGGGTGCTGTGGGGCTCTATGGGTGCTGTGGGGCTCTATGGGTGCTGTGGGGCTCTATGGGTGCTCTGGGCACCCTTGGGTGCTGTGGGGCTCTATGGGTGCTGTGGGGCTCTATGGGTCCCCCATGGGTGCTGTGGGGCTCTATGGGTGCTGTGGGTCCCCCCTGGGTGCCGTGGGCTCTATGGTGCTGTGGGGCTCTATGGGTGCTGTGGGCTCTATGGGTGCTGTGGGCACCCTTGGGTGCTGTGGGGCTCTATGGGTGCTGTGGGTCCCCCATGGGTGCTGTGGGGCTCTATGGGTCCCCCATGGGTGCTGTGGGGCTCTATGGGTGCTGTGGGCACCCTTGGGTGCTGTGGGGCTCTATGGGTGCTGTGGGTCCCCCCTGGGTGCTGTGGGTCCCCCATGGGTGCTGTGGGGCTCTATGGATTCCCCATGGGTGCTGTGGGGCTCTATGGGTGCTGTGGGGCTCTATGGGTGCTGTGGGCTCTATGGGTGCTGTGGGGCTCTATGGGTGCTGTGGGGCTCTATGGGTGCTGTGGGGCTCTATGGGTCCCCCATGGGTGCTGTGGGGCTCTATGGGTGCTGTGGGGCTCTATGGGTGCTGTGGGTCCCCCATGGGTGCTGTGGGGCTCTATGGGTGCTGTGGGGCTCTATGGGTCCCCATGGGTGCTGTGGGGCTCTATGGGTGCTGTGGGCTCTATGGGTGCTGTGGGGCTCTATGGGTGCTGTGGGGCTCTATGGGGGTGCTGTGGGTCCCCCATGGGTGCTGTGGGGCTCTATGGGTGCTGTGGGCTCTATGGGTGCTGGGGGCACCCATGGGTGCTGTGGGGCTCTATGGGTGCTGTGGGGCTCTATGGGTGCTGTGGGGCTCTATGGGTCCCCATGGGTGCTGTGGGGCTCTATGGGTGCTGTGGGGCTCTATGGGTGCTGTGGGGCTCTATGGGTGCTGTGGGGCTCTATGGGTCCCCATGGGTGCTGTGGGGCTCTATGGGTGCTGTGGGGGGCTCTATGGGTCCCC